>NC_046155.1:175495183-175651359 GCF_011064425.1 Rattus rattus | reverse complement strand
CACCTCCCAGGTCCCTGCATACTTGAGGATACTTCCAAATTCCTACCTGACAAGGTTGCTTGTTTCCTTTTTTTTAAATCATATGAAAGAAAACTTTATTTATAATTGATTTTATCAATAAACATGCTTTTGTCTATCAATTTTGGTTCATAATTTTTCTCGATATAATAGTATGGATGGCATCTCTTGTATTTTTTAACTTGCGGAACATTTTTGCAAGACTGCTGATTTTCATAGTCTCCACATAAATTCCAGGTCTCAAGCTGATGGTCCTGCCTCTCTATATGTAAATTAGTCCCTTTTTCTTGGAGCTAATGATATCATTTCTTGGATCCATTCATTTGTTGTTTCATTACATGTTGTAGTAATTTGGTTTTTTTTTTGTTTTGTTTTGTTTTTTTTTTTTTTTTGGTCCTGCCTATTTAGTGTTCTATTTGGTTTTTTTGCACCTTGATAGGGCATTTCTTTCTTTTTTTCTCTTTTTTTATTATTGGATATATTTCTTTATTTACATTTAAAATGTTATTCCCTTTCCTGTTTGCCTGTCCATAAGCCCCCTATCCCCTTCTCCTCCCCATAAGGGTGTTGCCCCATTCATTCCCGCTACTACTGCCCACCACGAAATACCCTTGCACTGTGGGTCCAACCTTGGAAGGACCAAGGATACCATATGCAGTTGGAACCATTGGTCCATCCATGTTCAGTCTTGGGTATTGAATTATTCTCTGGAAGCTCTGGTTGGTTGGCATTGTTGTTCTTATGGTGTTGCAAGCACCTTCAGCTCTTTCAATCATTTCTCTAATTTGTCCACCAGGGTCCTGTTCTCAGTATAGTGGTTTGCTGCTAGGGTTCGCCTCTGTATTTGAAATGCTCTGGTTGTGTCTCTCACGAGATATCTATGTCCAGTTTCTGTCAGCATGCATTTCTTTGCTTCAACAATCTATCTAGTCTTGACATATATATGGGATACACGTGGGGATGGCTCTGAATGGCTGTTCCTTTGGTCCCTCCTGTAAACTTTTCTTCTTGGTTATAAGTTGGAGCATCTTTTAAGTATATGCCCAGGAGACCTATAGCTGGGTCCAATTTTCTGAATAATCTCCAGACTGATTTCCAGAGTGGTTGTACCAATTTTCAATCCTACCAAAAACGGAGGAGTGTTCCTATTTCATCACATCCTGGCCAGCATCAGCTGTCACATGAGTTTTTTATCTTAGGCATTCTGACTGGTATGAGGTGATATCTCAGGGTTGTTTTGATTTGCATTTCCCTGATGACTAAAGATGTTGAACAATTCTTCATGTGATTCTCAGCCATTCAATGTTCCTCTGCTGAGAATTATTTATTTATCTTGGAACCCCATTATTAATATGGGTATTGGCCTCTCTGGAATCTAACTTTTTTTATATATTTTGGATAGTAGCACTCAATCATATGTAGGTTGGTAAAGATCTTTCCCAATCTGTTGATTGCCATTTTTTCCTAATGACAGTATCCTTGCCTTATAGAGGCTTTGGTGTTTTATGAGATCCCTTTTGTTGATTTTTCATCTTAGAGCATAAGCCTTTGGTGTTTTGTTCAGGAAAATTTCCCCCATGCCCATGTGTTTGAGACTCTTCCCCACTTTTTCTTCTATTAGTTTGAGTGTATCTTGTTTGATGTGGAGGTCTTCATCAACTTGGACTTAAGCTTTGCACATTGTGATAAGAATGGATCAATTTGTATTTTTCTATATGCTGATCTCTAGTTGAATCAACACCATTTGCTGAAAATGCTCTTTTTCTTTTCTTTTCATTGAAAGGTATGGCTCCTTTGTCAAAGAAAAGTGACCATAGGTGTGTGGTGTCATTTCTGGAATTTACATTCTATTCCAATGATCAGTTGGCCTCTCCCTGTACAAAAAACATACAATTTTTTATGACTATTGCTCCGTAATACTTCTTGGTCTGAAATTCCGCCAGAAGGTCTTTTATTGTTGAGTTTAGTTTTATTGACATATTTTATTTTATTTTTTGTTATTCCTAATGAATTTCCAAATTGCTCTTTCTATCTCTATGAAGAATTGAGTTGGAATGTGTAGGGAGTTGCACTGAATTTGCAGATTGTTTTTGGCAAAATGTCCATTTTTACTATATTAATTCTTCCAATCGATGAGCATGGAGCTCTTTCTGTCTTCTGAAATCTTCAATTTCTTTCTTCAGAGAATTGATGTTCTTGTCATACAGATCTTTCACTAGCTTTGTGAAATTCACAACGAGGTATTTTATATTATTTGGGACTATTGTGAAGAATGTCATTTTCTTAATTTCTTTCTCAGCCTGTTTATACTTTGAGTAGAGGATGTCTATTAATTGTGTGTGTGTGTGTGTGTGTGTGTGTGTGTGTGTATGTGTGTTAACATTCTACCCAGAATCTTTGCTGAAGTTGTTTATCATGTTTATTAATTCTTGGGTGGAACTTTTGGGGCCAATTAACTATACTAATACATCATCTGCAAATAAGGATATTTTGACTTTTCCCTTTCCAATTTGTTTACCTTTGACCTCCTTTCGTGGTCTGAATGCTCTAGCCAGGAATTTGACTATATTGAATAAGTAGGGACAGAGTTGGCAACCTCCTCTAGTCCCTGATTTTAGTGGGATTGGTACAAGTTTCTCTCCATCTAGTATAATGTTAGCTACTGGTTTTCTGTATATTGCTTTTAGAATGTTTAGTTATGGGCCTTGAATTACTAATCTTTCCAAGACTTTTATCATAAAGTGGTGTTGAATTTTGTCAAACACTTCCTCAGCATCTAATGAAATGATCATGTGCTTTTTTAACTTTGAGTTTCTTTATATAGTGGATTATGTTGATGAATTTCCATATAATGAACCATCCCTGCATCACTGGGATGAATCCTACTGGATCACGATGGATGATCATATTAATGTGTTCTTGGATTCAGTTTTCAAGAATTTTATTGATTATTTTTGCTTTGGTATTCATAAGGGAAATTGATCTGAAGTTCTCCTCACATGTTGTGTCTTTGTGTGGTTTAGGTATAAGAGTAATTGTGGCTTCATAGAAGGAATTTGGTAGTGCTCCATCTGTTTCTATTTTGCAGCATATTTTGGAGAGTATTCGTATGAGGTCTTGTATAAATGACTGATAGAATTCTCCACTAAACCCATCTAGTCCTGTACTCTTTTTTTTTAAAGACTTTTAGTAACTGCTTATAATTCTTTAGGAGTTATGGCGTTGTTTAGATGGTTTATCAATTCCTGATTTAACTTTGGTACCTGGTATTTTTCTATAAATTTTCCATTACCCCAATATTTTCCAATTTTGTTGAAAATAGGCTTTTGTAGTTAGATCTGATTTTTTTTTAATTTCCACATATTCTGTCACTATTTCTCCTTTTCGTTTCTGATCTTACTAATTTGGAAACACCCTCTGTGCCCTCTAGTTACTCTTGCTAGGGGTTTCTCTATCTTGTTTCTTTTCTCCAAGAAACAACTCCTGGTTTTGTTGATTCTTTGCATATTCCTTTTTTGTTTCTACTTGGTTGCTTTCAGACCTGAGTTTGATTATTTCCTGCCTTCTATC
The DNA here is from genome assembly GCF_011064425.1 of Rattus rattus. Classification (NCBI taxonomy): domain Eukaryota; kingdom Metazoa; phylum Chordata; class Mammalia; order Rodentia; family Muridae; genus Rattus; species Rattus rattus. Next base: position 175,647,771 of record NC_046155.1, on the reverse strand, counting down.
ACTCTTGTGTGTATTTGTTTCTTTTTATTCTAAAGATTTTAGGTGTGTTGTCAAGCTCCTGATGTATGTTTCCTTTTACTTTTTGCAGGCATTCAGAGCTTTGAGTTTTCCCCTTAGCACAGCTTTCATTGTTTCCTATAAATTTGGGTATGTTGTTTCTTCACTTTCATTAAATTTTAAGAACTCTTTAATTTCACTCCTTATTTCTTCCTTGAATAAGTTGTCATTGAGTAGAGCATTGTTTAACTTCCATATATATACATATGTGAGCATCCTGTTGTTATTTTTTTACTGAAGACCAGCCTTATTCCATGGTGATAATGATATGATGAATGGGATTATTTCTATTTTCTGTATTTGTTGAGGTCTTTTTGGGACCTATTTTATGGCCAGTTTTGGAGAAAGTACCATGACATGGTGAGAAGAAGGTATTTTCCTTTGATTTTAGGATAGAATGTTTTCTATAAATATCTGTTAAAAGCATTTGGTTCATAACTTGTTAGTTTCTCTATATCTCTGATTAATTTCGTTTTCATGATCTGTCCATTGACAAGAGTAGGGTGTTGAAATCTCCTACTAGTATTGCCAGAGATGAGGTCTGTTATTTAATTTTAGTAAGGTTTCTTTTATGAGTGTAGATGTCCTTGCATTTGGAGCATAGATATTTAGGACTGAGAGTTCTTCTTGCTAAATATTTTCATTCATGTATATGAAGTGTCCTTCCTTATCTTTTCTGATGACTTTTTTTTTAAAGTATATTATATTCAACATTAGAATGGCTACTCCAGTTTGTGTTGTCAGACCATTTGCTTGGAAATTTATTTTCCAGCCTTTTACTCTGAGGTAGTGCATGTCTTTGTTCTGGGGTGTTTTATCTATGTGCAGCAAAATGCTGAGTCCTCTTAATGCATCCAATATTTTAGTCTATGTCTTTTTATTGGGGAATTGAGTCCATTGATGTTGAGAGATATTAAGGAATAGTGATTGTTGCTTCCTGTTATTTTAATATTTAGAGGTAGGATTAAGTTTGTATGTCTCTCTTCTTTTGGTTTCCTTGCAAGGTGGTTACTCTCTTTCTTTGCTATGGGGTTGTTTTCCTCCTTATGTTGGAGTTTTCCAGCTCTTATCTTTTGTAGGCCTGAATTTGTAGAAAGATATTATGTAAATTTGCCTTAGCCATGGAATATCTTGGTTTCTCCAACGATGTTAATTGAAAAATTTGCTGGATATAGCAGCATGTGATTGCTTTTGTGTTCCTTTAAAGTCTGTATGACATCTGCCTTGGATCTTCTGGCTTTCATTGTCTCTGGTGACAACTCTGGTGTAATTTGTATAGGTCTTCCTTTACATGTGACTTGACCATTTTCCCTTACTGCTTTTAATATTTTTTTCTTTTTGTGTGCATTTCGTGTTTTCACTCTTACATGACAGGAGAAATTTCTTTTCTTGTCCAATCTATTTGGAGTTCTGTAGGCTTCTTTGTGTTTTTATGGGGTTCTCTTTCTTTATGCTAGGGAAGTTTTCTTCTATACTTTTGTTGAAGATATTTATTGGTCCTTTAAGTTTGGAGTCTTCATTCAGCAGATTGATTTCTGGTACATATACCACTTTGCAATCCCTTCAGCAATGGAGCAATGTTCTCTTTTTCCACATTCTCCCCAGCATGTACTTTCACATGTGTGTGAGTGTTTTTAATTTTTTATTAGATACATTTCTTCTCTTACATTTCAAACGTTATTCCCCTTCCCGGTTTCCTGTCCATAATTGCCCATTCCCTTCCTTCCCCCACCTCCATAAGGGTATTCCCTGTATACATTCCCCTTTTAGCCCCGACCCCATTCCCCTGCACTGAGGGTCTAACCTTGGCAGGACCAAGGACTTCCCCTTCCCCTGGTGCCCAAACAAGGCTATTCTCTACACGTGTGTTTTTAATATTAGCCCTTCCTATTAATGAAATGTTTAATTTGATGTCATCATTTTTATCTGCCTTTCCCTGATGATTAATGATGTGGACATTTCTTTTTTATTGTATATTTTATTTATTTACATTTGAAAGTAATCATTCCAAGATTCCCCTCTGCATACACTGTATCTTATCCTTACCACTGCTTATGAGGGTTTCCCACAGGCACCTACATACTCCCACCACCAAGTTCTGGCATTCCCCTATACGGGGCATCAAACTGTCACAGGACCAATGATCTCTCCTCCCATTGAATTCCAACAAGGTCATACTCTCCTCCAGATACAGTTGAAGCCATGGGTCGGCCTTGCATACTGTTTGGTTGGTATTTTATTTTTTGGGAAATCTGAGGGGACTGGTTAGTTGATATTGGTGTTCTTCCTATGGTGCTTTAAACCACTTCAGCTCACTCAGTCCTTTCCCTCAATGCTCCATTGTGGACCCAGTGCTCAGTCCAATGTTTGGCTGGGAGAATGTGCTTGTGTAATTGTTAGACTCTGACAGATAATCTCAGGGGGCAGCTATTTCAGGCTCTTGTCAGCATTCAATTCATTGCATCCACTGTAGTAAATACATCCAGGGCATTAGAGATTCCTCTGTTGGAAATTCTCTTTTTTAAAAAAAAATGGATTATTTGATTTTTGGAGTCAAACTTATTGAGTTCTTTGTATATTTTGGATATTGATCCTGTATCAGATTTAGGACTAGAGAAGATCATTTCCCAATCTTTAATTTGCTGTTCTGTCCTATTGTCAGTTTCCTTCACTTTTCCAAAAATTTTCAGTTTCATGATGTCCTATCTGTTTATTTTTGAACACTAAGCTTGAGCTGTTAGTATCCTGTTCAGGAAAGTATCCCCTATGCCAATTAATTCAAGGTTCTTTCCCATGTTCTCTTCTACTAGATTCTCTCTTGTTTTAAAACATGTTTTTAATGAATATATTTCTTTACTTACATTTCAAACGTTATTCCTCTTACTTGTTTCCTGTCCATAAGCCCCCATTTCCCTCCTGAAGTCCTTGATCTACTTGTTGTTGACCTGTGTACAAGGTGATAAACATGAATTTATTTTCATTATTCTACCTTCATATCACGAGTTAGATTGGCACCATATGTGGAAGTGCCTTTCTTCTATTCAACGGTATAAATTTAATTTTTTTTTCAAAATGAAGTGTTCATAGGTGTTTTTAAGTCTTGGTCTTCACTTTTATTTCATTGATCGAATTCTTTTTCTTTACCCAGATAAAGTTGTCTTGCTAAAATATATCTTAGAACAATGGTTCTAAAATGTTTTGGGGGGTATAAAATGATATGTGAATTGTCTTAATTCAATTTAATCAATGGAACCTTCATTTGATACTACTCGAGTGACCATTAGCTGGAATATTGATAGACCAGAGACCTAGAATAAAACACAATATTTCTGGACTTTAGCAAACCTATTAATGAAATAAATTAAATCTGATACCATTCTGCTAAACTTGATTACATAGGAACACATTCAGAAAGCAGACATTACAAGGAGAGTTAGATATTGGACCAAACAGCTTTAGGTGTGAGGTCTCAATTACATTCGTCACCTCATAGCTGAATGTTCCCTACAGCACATGGATGAGAAAGAGTGTGTGTGTCAGAGTACAATGAGAACGTCACAAGAACAAGGGCCTGTAAATGAACTTAGAAAATCTTAAATGAACTGAAAGGATCTGAGGAATAATGCATAGTGAACAGTATAGTATGGATGATATATACATCATGCTAAAGTTAACTCATTTATGGTTGTGAATAGAACACACAAAGAGTCCACATGAGCTCTTCTTTTCATACTTTAGTTCACAGTAATAACTTCTCTTCTAACACTGGACATTCTGATACATCTACTCACAAAATTTTTGAAGGATTTTACAAATCCACAACTTGCTGACTCTTACCTGGTAACAAGTTTTCCAATGAAACCTTCCTAGGGGCCTCAATTTATTAGTATATAAATGATATTACAGAAATAAATCTTATTTACCTTTCCTCAAATATATTTTCCAAAACGCAAATTTTCACCTCTACTTTGGACTTTAGAAGCAGATCCCAAATGTTCATTCAGTGTGATAGGCATTCTTCAGAAAATATAGCAAAGTGTAAAGAACACCATCTCAAGTGAACTCTCCAGTGGCAGGACTTTATATAACCATTGAATATATATCAGTGTCCATTAGATATAATGACTTTTATATACAATAGAGTCTTCATGGTTTTAGATGCATGTGAAGAAGCTCACTGTAGGTTTTTAATATTTCTCCTGAACTTCATGCTGAATTTCAACAAGAGTGATTTAGGAGAAGGAAGCAAATTGAACAATGGAAAAGATACATAGTAAAATTTGTGCCTTACAGCTCTTAAAATTTTATTTAAATATATGATAGACATGCCATAGTTATATTAGAAATTTCTTTGTTAATTTGATTGTGGAAAATGAAGACAGCAACTGCAAATGTGCAGAGAATGCTGAATTTTGTTCATGTTCTTTTAAACTCACTACTAAAACCAAACCAATTTATGTTTTGATTTTAATGTTACCAATTATTCCACTTTCAAACTGTCAAGAAAATATTTTACTTTTTTCCACTCTTTTATACTTAAAAAATTCATTTGTTTTTCTTTTGATATTCATATTATCATTTTATTTTCACTTACTATAATCTTGCAAGGATGAAAGCTAAATGAAAACAGCAATCTGTACTTTGTTTCGTCATACATGAATTTTCTTATCACAGGTGTCATTATGATGTATAATGTCTTACATTGTAAGATATTATATTACTCTATTAGGATTGATACAGATGGAGGATATACAGGAGTTTCTTCTAGGAATTCTGGTGTTGCTTATATCACTATGGAACTTCTTGTTTCTCCTTGAATCACAGCAATTTGGGAAAGCTGTATTCATTTGGCTATTTAATTATGCTTTTAGTTACTCTACATGTCATCAGCACATACCTCTGGAGTTACAATGAATTAGACATATAAGAACTATCTTACGTTAGTTATCACAGTGCAGTGTGTCTCTGCTTCAGATGCACAGGCATATCTCAACAGTCCTATGAATTACTGCTACTTAAATTCTAGGTGATAATTTAGTTTTTTTCAGTTGAAGACGTTTATTCCATATACATAAAAGCATGTTTGTGCCATTGTTTTCCTGGGTTTGGTCGTTTTGTACAGCATCTGAGAGGAAACAGGTATGGTGATATCCTATACATTACTATTCTTTTTCAGGATTGCTTGATGAAAATTATTGCCTGGTACATACTCTTCTAGTAGTAAATCTTTTCTGGTCTCATTGGAAGAACAGAACCCTAGAGTTGCAGAGACTTAAAGTGTCAGGGTAGGGAGATACCCAGGGGAATATACCCAATCACTAAGTTTCAGGTAGAAGAAGCAGAAAATTTTGTGGGAGGGGCGATCAGGGAGAAGGTCAGTGAGCAAGATTTAAGTTAATAAGCAAAAAAATTGAAAATAAATACATTCTTTGTGATATGCATATAATTCCACCTACAAATTTAGCATAATAGGAACTATTATCTATCTTTAATATCTCTAATATTAATGAACTCAACTCACCTATAAGATGGTAACAGACTGGATATACAGATTCCAGAATTTTTTTTTTATTTTTTTTCCCTGGAGCTGGGGACTGAACCCAGGACCTTGAGCTTGCTAGGCAAGTGCTCTACCACTGAGCTAAATCCTCATCCCCAGATTCCAGCATATTTATGCATATAAAAAACCCCACACCTCAATAACAAAGTGAGTCAGTATCACAGTGTAAAAGCCTGGAAAAATATCTTCCAAGGAAATGGTTCCAAGAAACAAGCTGGAGTTGCCATTTTAATATCAACTAAAATAGACTTTCTACCAAAATTTATCAACTGAGATGAGAAAGGCACCTCATACTAATCAAAGGGAAATCTAACAAAAGAACATCTCAATACTGAACATTTATGCCCCAAATGCAAGGGCACCCACAAACATAAAGAAACTTTACTAAAACTCAAAACACACATTCAACCACAAACATGTATGGTGATAGACTTCAACAACGCATTGTTAATAACAGACAGGTTATTCCAACAGAAACTAAACAGAGACAACGTGAAACTAATAGCGATTATGAACCAAAAGGATTTAACAGATATCTCCAAAAAAAAAAAAAGAATATAACTTCTTCTCAGCAACTCATGGTGCCATCTCTTTTAATGGACTATATAATGGGCCATATAACAAGCTTCAATAGATACAAAAAGGTAGAAAAATTCCATGCATCCTATCAGATCAGCATGTATTAGGACTGGTCTTCAATAAGAACAACAACAACAACAACAACATAAACAAGAAAAACAAAACAGAAATCCTACATATAGGTGGAAGTTAAACAATGTTCTATTCGATGATAAATTGGTCAGGAAAGAATCAAAGAACAGAATTAAAGATTTATAAGAATTCAAGGAAATGATGGCAAAACATACTCAATGGAGTACTCTGTAAGATGTGGTGAGAGAAAAAATTTATAGCAATAAGTTATCTTATAAAGTAATTGTAGGGATATTACACTGGGAACTTAACAATATACCTGACAACTTTAAAACAAAAAGAAGCAAAAATATCCAAAAGGAGTGAAATTCAGTAACAAGATCAACTAAATAGGAACAAACACAAAGATACAGAGAATAAAACCAACAAAAGTTTGTTCTTTGAGAAATCAAGAAAATAGATAAATAAACCCCAAGCCAAACTTACTAGGGGGACTACAGACAATATATAAATTAAGAAAACAAGATGTTAAAAGAGAGATATAACAAAAGAAACAGAGGAAACTAAAAGGAAATCATCAGATACTACTAAAAAGGCCTAAGCTCAAAAAAAAAAAAAAAAACCCAGAATATCTGGATGAAATAGTTGGTTTTCTAGTAGGAAAACTGTAAACAGATCATATCACTTAAGGAAATAGAAGTCATTAAATCCTCACCAAAAAAAAAAAAATCCTCAAGGCCAAATGATTTTACTGCAGAATTCTATCAGAACTTCAAAGAAGATTCAACACCACTATTTCTCAAATTATTCCATAACATAACAACAGAATGAACACTACCTAATAAATTCTCTGAAGCTGTAATAACTAACTCTTAACCTAATCATACAAGAACACAACAAACAGAACTTCAGACCAATTTCACTTAAGAATATGAATGCAAAAATATACAACATCATTTCAAATCAAACCCAAGAACACATCAAAAGAATCATTCACCATGCTTAAATAGGGTTCATCTCAAGGATGAAAGGTTGGTTCAATATACAAAAGTCAATGAACACAATCCATTATATAAACAATCTCAATAAAAAAAATCACATAATCGGGTTGGGGATTTAGCTCAGTGGTAGAGTGCTAGCAAGCGCAAGGCCCTGGGTTCGGTCCCCAGCTCTGAAAAAAAGAAAAGAAAAAAAAATCACATAATCATTAGCATAGATACTGAAAGAAACATTTGCCAAAATACAACACCCCTTCATGTTAAAAGTATTGGAGAGATCAGGAGTTCAAGTCCAATATCTAAGCATAATAAAACCATTTTATTGCAAATGAACAGCCAATATCAAATTAATTGGAGAGATTACTTGAAACCATTTCATGAAATTGTTGACAGGTCAAAAATGGCTGCTCTGCCCATATCTACTTAACAAAAAGAAACTCAAAAGTTCTCTTAAGGTCAAGTAAAGTACCACTACTTGCAGATGATATGATAGCATACAAACACAACTATAAATTATCCCAGAGAACTTCTGCAGATGAAAAAATCTTCAGAAAATAGCTGAATACAAAATTAACTTAAATAAGTCAATCAATAGTCTTCTTTTATTTAGATAAAAAAGAAAAGTTGAGGATGAAATTAGGGAAACAAGTCCTTTTTTTTTTTTTTTGGAGCTGGGGTCCAAACCCAGGGCCTCGCGCTTGCTTGGTAAACGCTCTACCACTGAGCTAAATCCCCAACTCCAACAATCCTTTTTTAAAAGCCACAAATAATATATAGTATCTTGGGTAACTGTAAACAAATAAGTGTAAGATCTGTATGACAATAACTTCAAATCTCTCAAGAAAGAAATAGAAGGTTTCAGAAAATGAGGAGATCTCCCATGCTCATAGATCCGCAGAATATCATAGTAAAAATGGTCATTCTACCAGAAGCAATCTACAGATCATGGCAATCTCCATCAAAATACAAACACAATTCTTTAAAGACATGAAAAAGCAAATCTCAAATTCATTTGGCAATGGAAAAGAAATATGGAAAACAACTACTTACAATAAAAGAGCTGGTGGAGGAATCATGCTCCATGACCTCAAACTAACTACAAAACAATGGGTATAAAACTGCATGGTATTGGTAGAGAAATGGACTTTTTTATCAATGGCATAGAATTGAAGAACCAGAAATGAAACCAAATACTTAGAGTTGATCTTTGACAAAGAAGGAAAAATATAAAATGGAAAAAAGAAAACATCTTCAATAAAGGGTGCTGGTCTAACTGGCAGTTACAGTGTAGCAAAATTAAAATAGATTCTTATTTGTTGCCTTGCATAAAGCTCAATTCCAAGTGAACGAAGCACCTCAACATAAAATCACAAATACTGAATCTAAAAAAATAAAAATTGGCAAAGTACTGTGATTTTATTGGTTCAAGGGGCAATTTACTCCAATGGCTTAGACTCTAAGATGTAGAATTGATAAAAGGGACCTCATGAAACTGGAAAATTTTGTAAGGCAAAGGACATAGTCAATAAGAAAAATTTGCAACCTAAAAATTGGAAAAAAAACAATCTTCTCTATCCACTATCCAATAGAGAGCTATTATCTAAAATATATAATGAAGTTAAGAAGCTAACCACCAAGAAATCAAAAACACAATCAAAAAATGTGATATAGAACTAGACAAAGAATTCTCATCAGAGGAAGCAAGAGTGGATGTGAATCACTTAAGGAATTGTTCAAAGTGCAAAGTGATCAGAGGAATGCAAATCAAAACATCCGTGAGATTCAACCTCACAAAAATCAGAATGGTTAATATCAAAACCTCAGGGGACAGCACATGTTGTTAAGAATGTGAAAAAGATGAACACTCCTCCATTCCTGATGGAATTACAAACGGGTACCACCACTTTAGAAATCAATCTGGAGATTCCTTAGAAAATTGGAAGTAGAAATAACTGAAGATTCAGTTAAACTATTCTTGGGTATATACCCAAAAGATGCGCCACAATGCCACAAGCATTTATGTTGCACTATATTCACAGTGCCCTTTTTGTGATAGCCAGTAATTGGAAACAACCCAGATGTCCCACAACAGAATAATGGATAGAGAATCTTGGTTCATTTATACAGTGTAATACAATGAAGATATTAAGAACGAGGACATCCTGAGTTTTCAGGCAAGTGTATGGAACTGGAAAATATCATTATGAGTGAGGTAACATCCAAAAATGCATGGATGGTATATAGTCAGTAATAATTGGATATTAGCAAAAATAGTACAGAAAACATAGGATAAACTCCACAGAACTCAAAAAAAGTTAATAAACCAATGTTCCAAAGTTCTGAGGCCTCAATCCAACTTAGGGAGAAGAATAAAGCCATTTAGATCCAATGCTCTACATTAGGGAGATGAAATTGTAGAGTCCACTTCCAGCAAAATGGCAGTGAGGAATATGGTTGTCATTCCACATTCAAAAACTCTGACCCATAATTATTTCTTTCTGAAGACTTGTAGTGACAAAAATGGAGAGGATCCTGAGGAAAATTAGGTACATTCACAGGCCTAAAGTAGGATCCAGTTAAACAGGAGACCCCAAGGCCTTACACTATTACTGGCCATGGTGTTCTCACAAAAAGGGAAGGAGCCTATCATGCCTGACCTCTGAAAGACACAAAAAGCAGTCAGATGCAGATATTTATACCCAACCAGTGGACAAAACCTACTGATGCCTGTGGTTGTATTAGTTAGTGAAAAAAACGAAGGAAGCGTATGGGAAGAGAGCAACCCTGTAGAAGAATCAGCAGTCTCAATTTAGCTGGATCCCGAGACCTCTATGACACTGGACCTTCAACTATACAGTATAACAAGCTGAGAAGAGGCCATATACAGCAAAGCACTGCTGGGTCTGACTCAGTCCAAGCTTATGAGCCTAAGTCTCAAGAGACTTAAGGCCCCAGGAAATGGTGTGTTCTGGTGAGGAGGTGCGAGGTGGGAATGCAGTTTGGACATCCTCCTTGAGAAGGTTCAGGAGGTATGGGATTTGGAACAGTTAGAGCATGGACTGAGATAGGAATAAATCAGAAATGTAAAAAAAAAGATTAAATAAAACTTTAAAAAATGTTGCATAAAGAAAGATAAGAGAAACAATATTTCAATTTCACTGAATCTTGGAAGATTTGGAGAGAATGGTAATGTGCTCCCAAAGTATTATTAAGGTTTATCTGTCAAAATGGATTTATGGAAAGCAGTTATTTGTTAATATTTTTATGGGCCTGAGCATTTGGGTCAACTGTGCAGAGAATGTATTGCCCATGCTAAATATCTTATTTTTATTCAAATACCAATGTTAGGTTTTTCACAGCCGTCTACCCACTTCCAGAATCACTGTCTGACTCTCATTTGCAGCTGTACTTGTACACACATACAAGCTCTTCTATACATATTGCACACATATACATATAAATAAAACAATAAAACAATTTTTGTGAAGATTTTGGTGTATTTATTTTTCTAAGTGATGTTAATTCTTATTTGTTTTATTAGAAATCATTTTGTATCACTTTGTGTAATAGTATTCAGTATATATTATATAAGAATGTACGGTTTTCAGAAGAAAACTCGGGTTAGGCTTTCTCATTTTATTAAATAGACCTGAGGTTGACTCAGTTCATCATTTAGTGTTAAGGGATTTAACTGCATTGCTGTTATACTGGACACAAGTGTCCTTTAAGAATATTGATTTCTATACAAATTTTCACAGGCTAAATATACTAGTTTTGGTTTATATGTAACCAACACTAAACAAATAATATTTTGAATAATGTTGGTTCTGTAAATGACAACACTATTTGAATAATTGTGGCTAAATCTGCAATAATATTTCAATCCATTACACTGCAACACAATAGTTTGGGTGTGTATAAAATACCAAATATAATATTCCTTGTGTTTTATACATAATGGATCACAAAGTATCTACAACTTCATAGATATCAAATTATGCAATTTTTTGACTGTGTGTAATGGCTTGTTTCATGTATCAACTTGATACATGCTGGAGTTATCACAGAAAATGGAGCCTCATTTTGGGAAATGCCTTAATGAGATCCAGCTGCAATTCATTTTTTCAATAAGTGATTAAGGGAAGGGGACCTAGTCCTTTATGTGTGGTGCCATATCTGGGTTAGTAGTCTTGGGTTCTACAATAAATCAAACTGAACAAGCCAGGGGAAGCAAGCTAGTAAGTCACATTGCTCCATGGTTTCTGCATCAGCTCCTGACTCTTGACCTGCTTGATTTCTATTCCTGACTTCCTTTGGTGGTGAACAGCATAGACATAAGCTGAATAAACCCTTTCTGCAGTTTAAATATCAAATATTTCTTCGCAAAAATTACATCTTCCACAAATTTTCGGTGACCAAATTTGGATGCTATTACAGAATGTGGTCCTGAATGGGACAAAGTTAATAATCTATAAAGACTAACTTAGGGAAGTGATTATTTTTGTTAATGCTGATGCATTTGAGACCCAAACAATATCCCATTGTGGAAGGAGAATTGACAAATATGAAGATTTAGTGCAGTTGCAGGAACTCAATTGTCTTTTCAGAATTTTTTTTTCTGGGAAGCAGCATAATCAAAGCATCTACCTCCTAATCCATTCTTTCAGGATTTTGTGACTCCAGGACCTCAATCCGAATTTCATACCCAAGAAAGACTGTGAGAAAAATTAGGTACATACCAATATCAGGACTTTTACCTATCTTTTCTATAACTACAATATAATTGCATGTTATTAACTCTACAAACATATTTAATTTGATTTAGTTTTTTATTCTTTATTTTTTTTACCATGTACTCATTATCCCTTTCCCAGACTGCCTCCTGACTCTTCTTCATGCCATACCTCCTCCACCAGCTTCAAGAGGAACTCCGCACCTCCTCAACCCCCACATATTCCAATCCTGTGAGCCTCATATCTCTCAGGGATTAGGTGTGTCTTCTCTCACTGAGGCCAGACAAGGCTGTCCTATGTTGCATATGTGTTGGGGGTATCATATCAGCTGGCAGATGCTACCTGGTTAGTGGCTCAGTGTCTGAAAATTCTTTGTTTCTCAGATTAGTTAAGACTGCTGGTCTTCCTATGGCTCACCCTCATTCTCAGGAACTTCCAACTATTCCGTAATTCAAACACAGTGATTGCTGGCTTCTGTCAATTATTTCATAGAGTATTTTTGTGTTTGAGATCAGAAAAAATTCCATCTTAGTTATTGACCATTGGAAGAGCAACTGTAAATACAGACAGTATTTTGTCATGTATGTGCTCTGACAGACATCAGAAAATGTATTCCGATGTTATCGTCATTGATACTTTGTTTGTTTCTTAGCCTGATTGATAGTTTGATTTGATAGGTGATTTCTATGTGGAATTCCTGTCTGTTCTGGAACTCATAATCTATATAAGGTTACAGATTCAACTGCCTTATCAAATGTATTTGATGTTATCAGGGTGGAGACACAGGACAAATCTCCATGAAATCATAAGGTTGAATTAAATTTAAATAATAATTAGAGAAATTTTGTTTTCCCAGAGAAAACTAAGGAGGTGAATGAGTACAAGATGTTATGGAAAAGGCACACAATTCGGTAGATATGATACTTCTAGCTATTACTAGAGGATCCAGTGAGAGTGATTCTAAAAGTGTATACATACACTATAACCAAATATTTGGTGGGTATATGGCAAATTTTTATTTGACAGAATTTCTGAAATATTTGTTCAGAAATAAGATTTCTCCCTGATCTTTTGGACGGAATTTCTGTCTGGTTTCAGTAAAATGATGTAGATTTTGGGTGCAAAGATGCATCCAAGCATCCCTGCACTTGATGCCAAGATGGAGAAGATCTCAACAGCAACCATTACCCTGCCTTTGGTGCTATGGTAGACAGGGAGGAAGGTGACCCAGACACTGCAGAACACTAGCATGCTGAAGGTCAAGAACTTGGCTTCGTTGAATGTGTCAGGCAGATTCTTTGCCAAGAAAGCCATAGTGAAGCTTCCAAGGGCCAGACAGGCCAAATATCCAAGGACACAGTAGAATGCTGTAATGGAGCCCTTGTTGCACACGATGATGATGTGGCCATGCTCAGACTGTTCATCAATATCAACAAAGGGAGGAGAAACTGCTAGCCAAATTGCACACAGAATACATTGCAGTAAAGTACATATGGGAATAATGTAGTTGGGTGCACCTGATATCAGGAAGTTTCTTAACCTTCTTCCTGGGTCTGTGACTTTGAAAGCCAGAACCACAGTGATTGTTTTGACCAGAACTGTGGAAATTGCCACAGTGAATACAATTCCAAATGTGATTTGCTGTAAGATACAGGTACCTCTGTTAGGATGGCCAATGAAGAAAAAGGAGCACAGAAAGCAGAACATGAGTGACATGATTAATATGTAGCTGAGGATTCTGTTATTGGCCTTCACAATAGGAGTGTCATGGTGCTTTACAAAAACCCAAAGTACCACAGCAGTGAATGCAGACAAACAGAAGGCTATTAAGGCAAGAGCCATCCCCAAGGGGTTTTCATAACTTAGAAATGTCACAACTTTCTGAATGCATTTGTTCTTTTCTGTGTTGGCGTACTGGTATTCTGGACAACTCATACACAGATCCATATCTGTTGTTCAAGGAAAAGTTTAGTTAGTACAGCTTTAGAAACTTTATCGACAAGGTATTTCAAGTAAGGTGTTGAAAAAACATAGCAATGCTGCCTTTAATGCTGACAATGTAATTTCAAGGACATTTCAACACAGCATTGTTTTTATTCATAATGTTCATAAAGATGTAATGAAAAATAATGCTAAGAAATTATTTCTTTGTTTATTTAACATTATTGATTATATCGTATACAAAGTTATTAGAAAGAAAAGATTTCCAAAACCATTTTTTGTTCTATGTTGATATCAATTTTAATATTGAACTGAGAGAATGATGCCTTTGTGGAGAGCAATTATTTGATAAGTTGCCTAAAAGCCTAAGAAGTCAACTTAGTTATAAACTAAGAACATTTTACTCTAGCAGAGAACCTGAGTTCAGATCCCAGCACTGATGTCTCATGAGTGCATGTAAATGTAACGACAGGAGTATTATTTCCTTTTATGTGTACTTGCGCACTTACTACCTATCCCACACAAATAACAATTAGTATAATGAAGTGTTTTATGGAATTTCTTGGAATTCATTGATGTAAATATTAATTCTTTTTTTAATTTTTTCATCTGAAACCATTTCAGTATACTTTTAGAAATTATTGTAATTTCTAAATCACAGTGTAAGGTTGGAATGCATGATTTCAAAAGAAATCTTTTGAATACATTGCTTGGTTCTACTTCATGCATCATGTGAATTAAGTCAGATTGTAAGACTTAGCAACAAATGACTTAACTGCTGTACCATCTCACAGGCATCATATGTCTTTTGATAACTTTAATTAATTATATAAATTGAAAGGTAAAATAATTGAAAATCTAACCATAAATTTTATTCATGTTGCCAAACCCAAATAATAATTTTAATAATGGGTTTTGTTTGAAAAATGCTGAATATGAGTCTCATCATATATTCTAAATCATGGATTAACCCTTATCTCCTGTGTTCTGTATTCATATCAAATCTGGTGGTGAGCATGATCCTCAGAATGTTACATACTTAGCAGTTTCTTAGACATTTTCAAATACTGTTGTCTTCTATATTAATCTTACAGAGAACATGGATATTGTACCTAGTCATCCCATTGTCTAGTTTCAATAGATTGTCTATTACATTAGGTACTTCATGGGCTCATATATGTACATGGTATGTACAATCATATACATTATCAATGTATTGATGAAATATGACTAATTTAATTTTTTAAAAAGTTGATTAAATCTAATATACATGTTGTTTTAAAATAGATCATTCATTGGGAAAAATCTTGTGGAAAATTCCCTTATATTGCAGTTTTATTTGCTAAGGTATGTTTTGAAGAATGTAATTTGCCATTAATTTTCAAGGAGTTAATATGTGGTTTAAGGCACAAGGTATATGTGTGTATTTATTTTTGGCATAATTTTGTTATTTATATTTATATCTACAACAAGTAAATTAGAAAAGTGATATATTTTATATTTGCAGTTGCCTTTAGTTGACTTCATAATCTTGGGGTGCGCACAAGAGTAATATATATTTACAGGGTTTATCCGAGCATCAAACACTTACTTGTCTCATTAGAAATTTCATTTTCAGGGCATGGGCTGCAAACAAAACAGCAGGCTTCCATTCCCTCCTTCCAGATTTTTCTGAATCCAGGACTGCAATCTGCACTGCAAACAGAAGGTGGCATCTGATAAAAAATTAGACACATAATAATAATGGATTTTAGCTATTTGTTTTTTGTTTTTTATTAGTATATTAAGATTCAATTAGTTTGTTTTATGTATACTAACTGATTGCCTTTTTATTCTGTCCATTTTTAATGATGAGCTATGAATATTGGAAATACATTGAAGAAATGGTGGATAATTTTCAATGCCTAGTTATTCAGGAAACAGAGTTGATGGTGAGCAGTGTGTAAAAGCTAGAGATTGAAACCTCATGTTTTGGGTTTTTGTTTAATTAATTATTTTCAATTTTGCACTAAGTACTGTGAACAGTACTTGGGATATTTTCTGAACCAACACTAGTGTGTTCTTATGTATTCTAAGCATTTTCTTAGTTGGCAATTGATATAAGATTGCCCATTTCACTGTGGGCAGTATATCCAGTAAATAGTGTCAATTTGAGATCTATGCCTTAGTTCCAGTCTCCAGATATGCACACTTGTATGTCTTTGACTATAAGTCTTACATCAAATCACCCTTCCTCTTCATGTTCCTTATTATCAAATTTAATGAAATCAACAGAGAAGCAAGTTAAGATTTTAAGACATCTGAAAGAGGGACAGTATGTCTTTTAAACACTGATAACAAATATGATCTTGAATAAATTACCATTTCAAAACATGAGAAATTGTATATGAAAAAAACAGTGGACTATGTAGCACTGATTTATTATGGTTTGAAGTGATAAAGTGATTTGTAGCAACCTTAAATATGGAGTGTTGCATGAGGTCAAAATATCCCACAGTAGCTGCAAATACTATAAAATGATGGATGAAAATTAGACTAAGTTAATTGAAGACTTGAAGAGTTCTTCTTATGATTTTCATATGGTTGAAACAAGGTCTCACCATGAACTAGCTATAGATTAATTCTCACAATAAAGGTTTGAGCATATTTTCTCTTTTTTAACCATCATTTTGTCTAAATTTATATTAACACTGTAATATTTTAAAGACTCTATTGAGTTAGAGTACTAAAAAGGGCATACTTTTATGCTTCACTTTATTTTAAAGTAATATCTCCATATAACACATGGCAAGTTTAGGCTCACAATATAGGGAAGACTGACAAGAAAGTGATTTTCAGACCACTGCCTCTAAAGTGCTTGGATAAAAACATGAACAAATAAAACTATGTATCATTATTTCTGACTGTCACGGAAAAAAATTTCTCTGCATGTATTGTCAAGAGGTTTGTGAAAGAAAATATCATATCAATATCTGTTTCTTCTGTTCTATCCCTTGTTTGATTTCTTTAACTCTGAATAAAATCTGGACTTGGTTAACAACCTAGTCATAATATTTATGGAAAATAATGTAATTCTATATTGTGTGCTGTATTATATTCAAAGCATCAGCATATGTGGAACCATTCTTGCACTTCTGAATTAAGTTCTCTATGTTCTCAGAGTATGATCTTTTTGTTGGGTTTTATGTTCCTTTTGTAGATGTTTTAGCTAAGAATTATTCCATACGTGTAAATCACAGACATTGTTTTCTAATTTCCTTTTTCCCTCTTATTACACAATTTACTCTTTTCCTATAATTTTATAAAAAATTAGTTCTTGTATTGTATGTGTATTAGTCTCTACACCATCTGAAAGGCCAAGAATATCTTAAAATATAAAAAAAGCCTTCTTGTCACTGATTAAATTTAGAGATTATTACCAAAATTATTCAAATATAATTGAAAATCATGTCTGTCTTTCGTCTAATTGCTGTTACTGCACTATTTAATGGGTTTTAATAACTATTTCTGTGTCTTTTGTACTAGCCATGTGTACATTTGCCTTTGAAATTTGATCATCTAAATTAAAAGTTGAAGGGGTTCTTCAAGTATATTAAAAATTGATGTTTCTGTGAACTTGCATTCCTATAAATGTATTCATTAGTGAACTTGGTATATGTCATTCTATATATGTGAAAACATTTTTGAGTATAATAACAAGTGTTAGAATTATGAATATTAGTGTTTTATAAATGTAACATTAGTATCACTTGTATCAACATGTGTTCCAAAGATTTATGTTAAGGGAGGAGATTACTGTGTAATACCAACAATGATATGAAAAGAATATTGTTCACTTTAAAGAAAGAATATCAAACAGTGGAAAAGAACAATATTATATTCATTATATTTCAGATAATGGTTCTGATATGACAAAGGTATAATTTATGCATGCATGAAATCTTCAGCGAATTAGTAAAAATATGTTAAAAATGAAAGAAGAAAGATAAAACAGGAGCCTTCTAATTATTTCCTGATGTGGGAAAATGTTTCCTTTCAATCTGTTGCAGGGTTACTGCTGTGTAGTATAAATCAATAAATTAGTACACACCCACCTTTCTACTTCCTGTGGCTAACTCAATCATTTCTCCATATAAATGAAAGGGTTCACCATGTATAAAATATGGGCTGATCTTTGCTATCTTCACCTTAATCTGAAGGCGTTGTGAGACATTCTGTATGTGAACAACGTCATAGTCTTCCTTCACTCTCTCTCTCTGTTTCATAATCACTTTTTCCCCAAGAGGATTAATAAAGTGGGTTTTTCTTAGAAAGGAATTTATCTAAAAGACAAGCATTGCACAAAAATGTATATACCATTCCTTCAAGTCATAAAATACAGTATAATTTCATAATTAAAGCAACATAATTTAAAGAATGAAAGAGAGAAATCCCAACAGAAGGAATTGGACAAATTAAAATTGGTTTTATGTGGAGGTCCATTATTCAGTTGGACTTGAGCTTTGTACATGGCAATAAGAATAGATCAATTTCCATTCTTCTACATGCTGACCTCCAATTTAAGCAGGAACACTTGTTGAAAATGCTGCCTTTTTTTCTACTGGATAGTTTTAGTTCCTTTGTCAAAGATCAAGGAACCATCGGTGTATGAGTTCATTTCTAGGCAGTCAATTCTATTTCATTGATCTACCTTCCTGAAACAGTACTAATAATTTGCAATTTTCATTACTATTTCTCAGTAATACATATGGAATTTTGGGATGCTGATTGCCTCAGAAGTTCTTTAATTGTTGAGAGTAGTTTTTGCTATTCTGGGTTTTTCATTATTTCTAATGAATTTACACTTTTCTCTTTCTAACTCTAAAAAATTTACTTTGTATTTTCATGGTTATTAAATTGAATATCTTTATTGCTTTCAGCAAGATGTCCATTTTTTTCTATATTAACCCTTCCAATCCATGTGGATGGGAGATATTTATACCAACAATGATATTTTTTAGTTTCTTTCTTCAGAGATTTCTATTTCTTGTCATACAGATCACTTGCTTGGCTAGAGTTACATCAAGGTATTTCATATTAATTGTGAATATTGTGAAGAGTGTCTTTTTGCTAATTTCTTTCTCAGCCTGCTTATTCTTTGAGTAGAGAAAATCTATTGATTTGTTTTTGTTTATTTTAGATCCAGCCAATTTGCTGATGTTGTTTATGATCTGTAGGAGTTTTTAGTGGAATTTTGTGGTCAGTTAAGTATGCTATCATATCATTTGCAAATAGTGATATTTTGACTTTTTCTTTTTAATTTTTCTCTTTGACCTCTTTTTGTTGCCTTATATCCTGACTAGGACTTCAAGTACTATATTGAACAGAGAGGGAGATATTGGGCCAAGTGGATCAAGACCTTCCAAATAAAACCAGATACACTGAAACCAATAGAAAAAATGTGGGGAAGAATGGCAAATACATGGACACAAGAGAAAATTTATTTAACAGAACACTAATATGCTCTAAGATCAAGAATGAACAAATTTTCAGAGCTGAAATCAACCAAGTAGAAATGATAAGGACCATAGAAAGAATCAACAGAACCAAAAGTTGGTTCTTTGAGAAAATCAACAAGATAGATAAACCCTTAGCCAGACTAATGAGAGGACACAGAGAGTGTGTCCAAATTAACAAAATCAGAAATGAAGAGGGAGACATAACTACAGATTCAGAGGAAATTCAAAAAATCATCAGATCTTACTATAAAAGTGTATATCCAACAAAACTTGAAAATCTGCAGGAAATGGACAATTTCCTAGACAGATACCAGGTACCGAAGTTAAATCAGGAACAGATAAACCAGTAAAACAACCCCATAACTCCTAAGGAAATAGAAGCAGTCATTAAAGGTCTCCCGACCAAAAAGAGCCCAGGTCCAGACAGGTTTAGTGCAGAATTCTATCAGACCTTCATAGAAGACCTCATACCAATATTATCCAAACTATTCCACAAAATTGAAACAGATGGAGCACTACCGAATTCCTTCTATGAAGCCACAATTACTCTTATACTTAAACCACACAAAGACCCAACAAAAAAAGAGAACTTCAGACCAATTTCCCTTATGAATATCGACGCAAAAATACTCAATAAAATTCTGGCAAACCGAATCCAAGGGAAACAAGAATACCCTTGGGAAGAAATAGGGGGGCAAAGTTTAGAACAAAGGCAGAAGAAAAACCCATTCAGAGCCTGCCCCGCATGTGGCCCATACATATACAGCCACCAAACTAGATAAGATGGATGAAGCAAACAAGTTCAGGCTGATAGGAACCAGATGTAGATCTCTCCTGAGAGACACAGCCAGAATACAGGAAATACGTAAGCGATTGACAGCAGCAAACCACTGAACTGAAAACAGGACACCATTTAGCAAATCAGAGAAAGGACTGAAAGAGCTTGAAGGGGCTTGAGACCCCATATGAACAACAATGCCAAAAAACCAGAGCTTCCAGGGACTAAGCCACTATCCAAACACTATACATGGACTGACCCTGGGTTCCAACCGCATACGTAGTAATGAATAGCCTAGTAAGAACACCAGTGGAAGGGGAAGCCCTTGTTCCTGCCAAGTCTGAACCCACAGTGAATGTGATTGTTGGTGGGAGGGCAGTAATGTAGGGAGCATAGGGAGGGGAACTCCCATATAAAAGGGGAGTTAGAGGGGTTAGGAGGACATTGGCCAGGAAACCTGGAAAGGGAATAACAATCGAAATGTAAATAAGAAATACCCAAGTTAATAAAGATGGAAAAATGTTAATTAAAATATCTTGTGAAGGAAAAAATAAAATGTTCTAAAAAATGAAATTATCATAATTTTGTAAGTATTTCAGTTCTCTCAGAGAAGACTACCAAATACAAACTGACAAAAATACTGATCCAAACAGAGATATGCAACCCACACACAAGTACCTACACAAACACATTAACACATAGAAAGACTCACATCTCTTCTGAGTTACGTATATAATAGAGCTATATCCTTATTTACTCACAAACATACATACATGTTGACACACAGATTTAAATTTTCAGGCACAAAAATAATATACATATTCACAGATATAAAATTACACAACATACACATATTGACACACATATAAACACACACACACACACACAAGCATGCATACTAAATGCACGAATACACAGACTGATAGCAACACACAGGGATTAGTACAAAATATAAGCAGCAGCCCTGAATGATATTGACACCAAGAGAAATTTATAATCACACATAATCACTAAAAGGCAGATAAAAGCCAAGACAAGCAGAGAGAAATAGTCAGAAACCTACACAGTAAAGCAGATACAAACATGCATAAGGACATACAAACACTCACAATATATATGCAATAGTATATAGAGACATATACTCTGACAATCACACAAAGAAACATACACACATATACAAACATTTATAGAAAGAAATTCATACATAGAAAAAATGTTGCTCAAATCCGCAGTCATAAAAATACATAAACATGTATGTTCCAAGCAAAACAAATATAAACACAGATACACAGAAAGAGTAAAAAATATAAATTTACATAGCGAGAAAGATACATTCACCACTATAAACATATTTTTATAGATGGAAATGACTAACAACACTATTTCTTGTTTAATTACTCTCAGAAACCAGGTGAATAACTGGAGGCAAAACTATGGGCAGAATCAGTCAATGACCCTAATGAAAACCATTCCTTAAAATGCTTTACAAACAATTGATGGGTATATAGAAAAATTCATCTTCAAATCATAAAGAAAATGCATGAAAGAGTACTGTTTACATTGAATATTTGTTGGGGTATGCTGATGGATATTCAGGTGCACCCTAAGAAACAACAAATTTTAATTGATAAACGGTGCCCCTATTTTCCATTCAAATTTATAAATGTCTAGATTTCTATTTCTTTAAAAAATGTTCAGAAACAAATCTATTTTGGAAAACATCTGTTATTTCATTAAGTGTATGCATTTGTGAGATTTTAAATGGCTATACAATTAAAGACACCTAACATCACCCATTAGAAGAAACTCTATGTATCCTCTGGTCTTCATCTGGACCCAGAGCTAAGGCTCTCCTCCAGCCTCCAGACCCAAAACCTGCCCCCAGAGAGCTGGTCTCTCAGGAGTGAGAACTCCTAAGCCCACAACTGTGTCACCAGTTTTGCTAAAATAACTGTACAAAGAGTGGCCCACGAAAGCACACAGGGTGCTGGGACCATGGAGGAGCCTGGGATAGGATCCTTCTGGCCTGCAAGTCTTAGATACCCCAGCAGGGAAGAAAAGCAAGACTCATATTTAAAAACACATTTCATGATGATCATAGGAGACTTTAAGAATGACATAAATAACTCCCTTTAAGAAATTCAGAAAACACAATTAAACAAATATATGCCTTTAAAAAGAAAACAGAAAAAAATTCCTTAAACAGGAAACATAACCAATAAGGTGAAGGAATTGAGCAAAATCATAGAGGATGTAAAAATTAAAGAAGAAGCAATAAGAAATCAAAAAGAGAGCCACCCTGAAGATAGAAAACCTAGGAATGTTATCTGGAGTCAAAGACATGTAATTTGCCAGTGGAATACAAGAGATAGAATCAAGAATCTCAGGGACAGAAGATACTATAGAAAATGTTGACACAATACTCAAAGACAATACAAAATATAAAAAGGCCCTAATGCAGAAAATTCAGGAAATCCAGGAAAACATGAGAAGACCAAACCTAAGGGTAATACGCATAGAAGACAGAAAAGATTCCCAAGTAAATGTCCAGTAAATAGCTTCAACAAAATTATAGAAGGAAACATTCCTAACCTCATAACAGAGATGCTTAAGGAATGTACAGGAAGCCTACATAACTCCAAATAGATTGGACCAGAAAAGAAAAAAATCTAATGCTCCTGTCACATAATAGTTAAAACTCAAAATCCACAAAACAAAGACAGATCTTTAAAAGCAGTAAGGAAAAATTGTCAAGTAACAAATAAAGGCAGAGCTATCAGTGTTATATCAGGCTTCTCAATAGAAAGATCAATGATAGGAGACCCTGGGCAGATGTCATACAGACCATACGAGAACAGAATTGCAAGCCATGATACTATACCCAGCAACAATCTCAATTAACAGCAATGGAGAAATCAATATATTCCATGCCAAAACCAAATTTACACAATATCTTTCCGCAAATTCAGCCTTACAATGAAAATAGATGGAAAAGTCCAACACAAGTCAGGAAACTACACTCTAGGAAGAGCAAGAAAGTAATCTTCTTTTGACAAGCCAAAAAGAAGACGGCCATACAAGCATAATTCCACCTCTAACAACAAAAATAAGAGGAATCAACAATAATTGCTTCCTAATATCTCTTATCAATGTACTCAATTCCCCAATAAAAAGATATAAACTAACAGAGTGGATACATGAATAGGACTCAGCATATTACTGCTCAGAGGAAACACACCTCAGTAGAAAAGACAGCCAGTACCTCAGATTGAAAGGCTGGAAAACACTTTCCTAGCAAATGGTCACAAGAATAAAACTGGAGTAGCCATTCTAACATTGAATACAATCAACTTTCCACAAAAACTTATCAAAAAGTTAAGGAAGACCACTTCATGGGCATTAAAGGAAAAATATATCAAGATGAATTCTCAATTCTGAACATCTCTGCTCCAAATTCCATGGAACCCACTATCATAAAATAAATTTACTATAGCTAAACCATTCCTTGTATAACACAAAATAATAGTCAGAGGCCTTAACACCACACTCTCATCAATGGACAGATCATGGAAACAGAAATTAAAATGAGATTCGTTGAAACTAAAAGAAGTTATGAATCTAATGGTATAAACAGATGTCTGTAAAACACTTCATCCAAAAACCAAAGGAATATACCTTCCTCTCAGGATCTCATGGAACCTTCCCAAAACTTACCATACAATCATTCATAATACAGGCCACCACAGATACAAGAAGTTTGAAATTATCCCATGCATCTTATCAGATCATCATGGCCTAAGGCTTGTCTTCAAAAGAACTGTAACATCTAGAAGACATGGACATGGAAGTGGAACAACACTCTACTAAATAATAACTTGATCATGAAAGAAAAAAAGGAGGAAATTAACTTTTGAAAATGTAATGAAAAGGAAGGCACAACTTGCATAGATGATCAGGTTGACAGCAGTTGACCACACACCTGAAATCTCAAGAACAAAAGAAATAAATACACTCAAGAGGAGTAGACAGAAGAAAAAAATCAAAGTCAGGACTGAAATAAATCAAGTAGAAACAAAAAGAACTACACAAGGAATAAACAAATCCAGGAGCTATTTCTTTGAGAAAATCAACAAGATATACCTAACCCCTTAGTCAGACTAACCAAGGAGCACAGGCACAGTATCTAAATTAACAAAATCACAAATTAAAAGGGGGATGTAAGAGAAACTGAAGAAAATAAAAAAATCATCAGATCCTATGATAAAAGCCTATACTCAACAAAACAATTAATTCTCTATAATATGGAAAATGTAAAGCAATGATAGAGTGTTGTTAGTAGGTGGGGGTAAATGGGAGATTGTCAAAGAAGTAGGGGAAGGGGAGTTGGAAGTGAAGGAAAGGGGATAACATTTGACATGTAAAAACAGAAAATATCTAATAAAAATAAAAGATAAAAAATCTCCACCTTCAAGCAGTGAGTACTTGCTCCTTTCCCATTTCTTATTTCCTGATTATCAACCTCTTCCAGATTTTTTTCATGGAGGGCATGTGCTATGGCATACACAGCATTGTATATGCTATGACTATAATCATTAAAAGCTATGTCAATCTTCTGTTCTGTTAGCCATTCCAATGAGTCAGTGGATGAAAAGTTCCACAATATTTTACAGTTAGATGCTGAGGCTTCATAGTTAAAATACTTCCACTCTGGTATTAAAAGATTTAAATCTCTGCTTCTGAGATGGTACCGTGTCTCTACAAAATTTTTAAAGCCAGAAATCTCACCATGGTGGTGTAGAAATGCCAGAGTGCCATAGAATGTGCCATGAGTTAAGTCTCTCTTACTTGTCGGGAAATCCAGCTCTGATTTGGTGACCCAAATCCTCTGCATAACTGGAGATTCCCACATTCTGAAGCTCAATTCAATAATACTCTGTGTTTCCCCATAAATGATAATAACATTTGTGGATGACATCACAATTTGGTTGTAGTACATTTCAGTTTTAGGATAGTGTGAAAACTCACTGTTTTTCATCATATTCACAAAGGCAAAACAAATTTCCTTGTCTTGTGTCTCTTTTTTCAACTCTGAGAGAAATTGATGGCCTTCATCATTATCTGAGATGAGAAGGCCAACCCAGTTCCAGTTGAAATAAATTATGAAGGAGACCATTGCCAATACTAGTGATGTGTCCTTCGGGTTCATCTGATAGAGATAGGGAAATTGTTCATTATCACTGAAGATGGAATGGAAAGGTCCATAGGAAATCTGAAGGAACTATACAGAGAGCAGAATGAGGTGAATTTCACTTAAAAAAAAAACAACTTGTAATCACATTACCTACAAACAGTGAATTACTTATGACTTTACTCTCATCATTGATTCAAATGAACAAATGTAGGAGCCTGGTACATCCAGTTCTAATGGGAACAGAAAGCATAGCTGTTTGACAAAGATATAACAAAACATATTTGCATATTATAATAACTTCCATTCTGTCATACAGAATGTCTTGATATCTGTGTATTCAATGTTTGGAGAGATTTTAATATATTTACAACTTGAGGATATTTGTTTATTTTTTTCAGAATTCCATTTATGCCTTAATCCAGAAATAGTTCCTCTACTATTTACCAGGAAAATCTGATGCATAACACTTCTTTAACTTTAGGAACACATATTGTTTTCTTGCCCTACTTGTAGGTATTCAGTGTACACTACAGGATGTGACACACATAAAGATCCTATAGATCTCCTTTTCAAAAAAAGGCTCCAATAATACACTTCCTATGTCATCTTCAGGAAATAGATAATCAGAACAAAGTAAATTTAAAAATGTAAACACAATTTGGCTGCCTGAAAGTGTTAGCAGCAGATCATATTATTAAACTTATTCTCCTTAATAAACAAGAAAATTTGATGCAAAATATATCAGACTCATAAGTTGTATTTCTTGAAGCAATTATACAGAAACAAAGGTTGATCGAATGGAGTTATCACTAACTTATAAAGTATCTTATAATCATGGGAATATAATTATATGGAAAGATATGAAAGAATGTGGTATGAGAATGCCATAACCCGTCTTTCTAAGAAATGTTCACTTATGAAGGTCCACTCTTGTATCTTATGAGGAGCAAAGACCCAAAAACAAGATAAGACATAGCAATAATTTCCACAGAGATATGATTTTAATCATTATATTATTAAATAAAACAATTTATAATAACAATAGAAATAGGTTCATGAAATTTATGACAGAGATTCTAATAACAATGGGCACTCTGACCCTTATTGGTTGGTCCAACACTCGCTGCTAGTAAAATGGCTAACTTCTCAGACATGAAAGGAGGTTTGTATCCTGTCTAGTAACAATGAAATGTCATGAGGTGCCAGGCTAAAAATGGTTTGTCATCATTTGTAAAAACAAGTACTACAGATAATTAAAATTTTGTTTGTAGAGAAAATGTTTGTAAAATGAAATCGGATCAATCACACTTCATCACTGATAATTAAACATACCACCACCATGATGGTAAGTGATAAGTGTGCTTATAATCAAGATGAAGATAATACATATCTGGGGATATGAATAATATTTTCTAGTTTTTTGAACAACATGAATCAATCTCTGGTTAATGAGATTTCTGTAAATTAAGAAACATTCTGACTGCTAGTCAGCCAAGGCTGGAAGTTTCTCTCTGCCACCATGCCAGAATCAATTCTTCATGGCCTCCTCTATTCTTTCTTTGTGGAATCTGTCAAATTCTGGAGGTCACAACTAGCAGATGCCCTATCATATCTCTGATTAGGAGGTACAGTGGAACTATTTAGATTAGTATAAGCACAAGTCCAATCTCATCTATTAATTTCATTAATATCTAACAAAGTCTCACAAAGAGAAAGGATGTGAAGAACCTTTTCCCTATAATAACTCACACGTGGAAGCAAGAAGATGTCCAAGTTTGTAAAAAGTTCTATAGATGACTCCCAATTCAGTCCTGTAAGCAGAAATGAACACATGGTTTCTTCATTACAGAAATAATTAGGTAAAGGCTTATAAAATTTTTCTTCAACTATATGAAGAGCAATATTTCCATCACAATAGGTCAAAATATGTTTTATAACCAGAGACATATTTGGTAGAAGATCAGGATTCCTGTTGATTTCATCCACTGAAAAGGCTAAAGCCAAGGCATATTTGTTGGTTTTAGTTGTTTTTCTGTAAAAGAGCACAGTTTTTATTATCGACAGATATCTATACATGATCAATTATATTCAATATAAACACTATTCTGTATGGGGTGTTACTGCATCTGACCTCTAAAGACGGAAACAACTGTCTTTCATTGTGAGATTGGGTTGACATGATAACCTAGAAAATAGTAAACACTTTAAAAGTTCACATCAATTTGTCTCCCATAAATAAGATATGATGTTCACCTCTTTTACAGAGTGGATTTCCATCTTTCCTTTTTAGTGCTTGATTACAAAGTAAAGAGAAATCAAAAGATCTGTACAAAACTATAATTCTGATCATGTCTTTATTTTGAAATCATTAAACAATATAAAATATGGGTGTTATGATAGCTATTGGGTTCAGGATACTTTCTTGTGAAATTAACTGACCTGGTTAGGAACTGAATACATGATTTATTGATCAGTGCATAATAGTCTTTCTGCAGCAACATGTTTCCTGTACTTACAATCATATATAATCAGTGGCCAATATTCTTAACATGTCACATTATATCGACCCACATCTTGTTAATTTTTTCTTTCAATCTTTTGCTGAAAGAAATTCTTTTCTAAAATTATAAATTCAAATATCAATCATGTATTTTGTAATCATACATGCCCATGCATATATTTGCATATATTTGAGCAAGGATTACTTAGGTCATAAGAGAGCAATATATCTGAGTGTTTTATTTTGTTATTTTGAGAATTATTTTATCTCTGAACATAAATTCTTATTCTATTTCCTAAATCAAACTTTATCCATCTATGATTAATTTTTTTTCCTTAATTGTTGTTTTTATTTACATTTCAAATGTTAATTCCTTTCCCAGTTTCTTGGACATTAGCTCCCTCTCCTTCTTCTGTAAGCGTGTTACCCTCCCCATTTTCCCCTTTTACTGGCCCCCTACATTCCTCTACACTGATTGGTCCAGCTTTGATAGGAACAATGGCTTCTCCTTACATTGGTGCCCAACAAGGCTTTCCTCTGTTATATATGCAGCTGGAAACATGTGGGTCAGTCCCTGGGAGCTTTGGTTGATTGGCATTCTTGCTCTTATGGAGTTGCAAGCCTCATCAGCACTTTCAATCCTTTCTCTAATCTTCTAACTTGGTTCCATTCTTAGTTGAAATGGTTAAATACCAACATTCACCTCCTTACTTGATATGTTCTGGCTGTGCCTCTCAGGAGACAGTTATATCAGCCTCCTATCAGCATGCATTTCTTAGTTTCATCTATCTTATCTGAGTGATTCATAAGATATTTGCTGAAGACTATACTCACTTCAAGTGTACAGGTATATACTTGTGCCAGGTACTTAGGGCAGTAACTTTATGATACTTTCCTGCAGACTACATTCACTTCAAATGTGCAGGAATATATTGTGCCATATACTAAGTGCAGAAATTAAGGGTTTGTTCCACCACACAAGCATAATTCATCTGATTTCTACTTACAAAGGACTGTGATATATTCATTCTGGGTACTACTAATTATTATAACTTAATTTATACTAGATATCTTTGATAACCTTTCCAGTTTAAATAAAATAATGCTAGCATCCTACTGAGAACTAGGAAAATAAATAAATTACAGAGATATTTGTATTTGCCAGTATTATATGATTAAAATGTAGAAGAAAATTTGAAGTAATATGTTCATTTTTGTAATAAAAGTGGGTCACAAGACAGTTTAAATTAGATAATACCATATTGTGGTTTCTTTATGTAAAGATTAATATCTTCACTGTCATCTCTGTCATTTAATATAATCTGGTCATTAAACAATAAATATGTGTCTATATACTTAATGGTTAAACTTGAGGTAAATACAATTAGGTTTTCAACAAAAAATGTATCCCTGAGGTGTTTTCATTTTAACCTCTATAAAATTGGTGATTTTATGATATTTTCTATTACCACACACCAAATTTTCAAATAAACATTTTACTAATATATAAAAGTAATTTAAGAATAAACCTTATGCAGTGCTAAAACTAATTACTTCAGTGAAACTTTAGGAAACATCCATAACTTAAGCTGTCTGTGTACCCTAATGGTCTAAAGGGCTGTGTTTTAAAACAACTATCAGCAACTCACTAAAGTGAATATTGATATCACAATGGAAAATGTTCACCTATAGGTTCTAAAATTACTGCAAATAGTCTTGTAAGATATAAATATCTTAAAGGGGTCAGAGATTAACCAACTTAGGCATGCAAAGACTAGAAATGTTTCTGAAACAATGACAAAATTATAAAGGAAAAATCCTGTATTTCTGTTCTCAAATTTTATAACTGTCCCACACCACAAATGTAAACTATGCCAGTGAAAAGAGACATAAGTTGTCACCACTGTTATTAGTAGCCTCACTATACCAAGAATGTATACATATCATTTAATTCCATATGTTTCAATATATTTTACTCTAAAGACAGAGTGACAAACTGAACTTTATAAAAGACAAAAGCCAGTGATTGTACATGAACAGAGTGAAGCAGACAGTCACAGGTCTTTCTGATTTTATCATTTAAAGCAATTGGATGTCTTGCCCTCTAATGACCTAAATATTCCTTGCTCATTACATGAAAACATATACCTCCAGGTATTCACAGGAATTATGAATTTCTGAGTGTAAAGATCTTCTCTTTACAAAATAGATGAAGCATTAGAAGGGAAGAAGTGACCCCATGCAATGAATATGAGAGAGTAACTTTGCATCTATGTAAAGTTTTTGATAACTATAGACACAATGAATATTACTGGAACGAGCATATACTCTAGGAGAAAGACATTGTTGGAAGAATGTAAGCAGAGTTTATGACCATTTATTTGCAAGTACATGGGATAAATCTCTATGAAATATTATGGAATTAAATTCAATAAGTCATCACTGTCTAGCATTAAAGGTGAGCTATTATTAGGATGATTTCAAGTGAAAGATCCATGTAGATGTTCATTTCTTTCTTAGCTTCCATGCTTTAAGTCAGAGGTCACCAAGAAGAAAATCAATATTTCCACTGGATTAATTAAAAGGAGAAAATAAGATAGAATCTGTAAAATAATGAGGCTTTTTCATGGTGTTCAGACTTAGCAACATGACAGAAGACTCAAAGATTTACCTAACCTTCGTCTTGGAACACTCAAGAAATAAAGAAGATGTCATTTACATTGAAAATACAAATGCACTTACAGGACATTCAGAGTCTGGTTGAAATAATTATTCTCCATAGATAACTGAACTGCACCAAGGATGAAGGAACAACTTATACCCAAGTTGTTTTCTTTGATTTCATTCAAATTTGTTCGCCAAAAGCACCTTGGATCAATGAAATTTGCCACGAGAAGTGGAAGTTTGAGGAAGAAAAATAGGACCATCAAAATGAACATATTTTCCTGCCTTAAACCGGCACTTTGAGGATTGGGAAGTGCCATGCCTATCAGCACATCAAACTTCTACCATCTTTTATTACTCTGTGTAAAGAAGTGGTTGCACATTCATGACTCATTTTGTTTTCCCAGATTGCTTCTGAGCCCTGGAAGAAGCTTAAGCACTTTCTTCCCTGGGGCTCTGCAACTGGTCACCACAGATCATGTAATAAACAGAGATTGCTAAATACTTTGGAGAATTATTCTTTCTCAGGCTCCATGATATCACTCATGTTTGTTAATGCCTGGAAAGAAGTCTTTTTCTTCTAACTTGGTCTTGGAAGTTTTTAAAATGTTTATTATATGGACACAATTAGAATTGAGGTCAGTGGATTTTATCAGAATATTCAAAGTTAGAAATCCAGTAATGGTACAAGTAGAGCTACTGGAGACAGACAGGACATTGTATTACAAGGTCCAAGACAGTGATAAGCAAGCTCATGTTTTGTTTTTTTTTTCAGTTGATAAGATATAATTGCCCACCTAAATAAGATACAGTTAGTTTGCTCATCTAGACATACAAAGTCCTGTACACATCCATCCCTTAAGAATATTCATAACAACCTGCAAATGTGCAGAGAGTAATCTTCACATCCACCTCGATGTTCGCTTGGCTGTTCCCTCACTACTCTCACTCCAGTTTCCACCTCCTCTAAAACTACTCAATGGGGGATATTGTAGACATCATATTTTTTTTATGAACTTGAGTATTTCTTATTTACATTTCGAGTGTTATTCCCTTTCTCGGTTTATGGGCCAACATCCCCCTAACCCCTCCCCCTCCTCTTCCTTATGGGTGTTCCCCTCCCCATCCTCCCCCCATTGCCGCCCTCCCCCCAACAATCACTTTCACTGGGGGTTCAGTCTTAGCAGGACCCAGGGCTTCCCCTTACACTGGTGATCTTACTAGGATATTCAATGCTACCTATGAGGTCAGAGTCCAGGGTCAGTCCATGTATAGTCTTTAGGTAGTGGCTTAGTCTCTGGAAGCTCTGGTTGCTTGGCATTGTTGTTCATATGGGGTCTCAAGCCCCTTCA
This sequence comes from Rattus rattus, assembly GCF_011064425.1. Classification (NCBI taxonomy): domain Eukaryota; kingdom Metazoa; phylum Chordata; class Mammalia; order Rodentia; family Muridae; genus Rattus; species Rattus rattus. Next base: position 175,615,848 of record NC_046155.1, on the reverse strand, counting down.
AGCTCTTCCAGTTCTTTCTGATTCCTTCAACAGGGGTCCCGTTCTCAGTTCAGTGGTTTGCTGCTGGCATTCGCCTCTGTATTTGCTGTATTCTGGCTGTGTCTCTCAGGAGAGATCTACATCAGGCTCCTGTCTGCCTGCACTTCTTTCCTTCATCCATCTTGTCTAATTGGTGGCTGTATATGTATGGGCCACATGGGCAGGCTCTGAATGGGTGTTCCTTCTGTGTCTGTTTTAATCTTTGCCTCTATTCCCTGCCAAGGGTATTCTTAATTCCCCTTTTAAAGAAGGGAATGAAGTATTCACATTTTGATCATCCGCCTTGAGTTTCATTTGTTCTAGGCATCTAGGGTAATTCAAGCATTTGGGCTAATAGCCACTTATCAATGAGTGCATATCATGTGTATTTTTCTGTGATTGGGTTACCTCACTCAGGATGATATTTTCCAGTTCCAACCATTTGCCTACGAATTTCATAAAGTCATTGTTTTTGATAGCTGAGTAATATGAAGTAATATCAAGATGGACTCTCAATTCTGCACATCTGTGCTCCAAATGCAAGGGAACACATATTCATAAAAGAAACATTACTAAAACTCAAAACATACATTGTACCACAAACAAAAATAGTGGGCAATTTTAATACTACACTCTCATCAATGGACATATCATGGGAACAAAAACTAAACAGAGACACAGGGAAACTAACAGAAGTTATGAACCAAATGGAATAAACGGATATGTGTAAAACATTTCATTCTAAAACTAAAGAATATACATTCTTCTCAGCACGACATGTTACCTTCTCAAAAACTGAACCAATAAACGGTCCAAAGCAGGTCTCAAAAGATACAAGATGATTGATATAATCCCATGCATCCTGTCAAATTATCATGGACTAAGGCTGGTCATCAATAACAACAAAAACAACAGAAAGCCTGCATACATATGGTCACTGTAAAAAAGTTCTACTCTGTGATAACTTGGTGAAGGAAGAAAGGAAGAAAGAAAGAAAGAAAGAGAAAGAAAGAAAGAAAGAAGGAAAGAAAGAAAGAAAGAAATTAAAGACTTTTTAAAAAGGAAAGCACAGCATACCAAAACTTATGGGACACAATGAAAATAGTGCTAAAAGGAAAAGTTATAGCTCTGAGTTCCCCTCTGCCCCCAAAAAATGGAGAGAGCATACACTAACAGGTTGACACCATACCTGGAAGTTCTAGAATAAAAAAAATAAAAAGAAGAGAAGCAAATACACACAAGAGAGGTAGGCAGCAGGAAATAATCAAACTCAGGTCTGCAATAAACCTTGGAGAAACAAAATGTACTATATAAAAAGTCAACAAAACTAGGAGCTACTTCTTTGAGAAAATATACAAGTTATATGTAATTATTTAGTCAGACTAACTACACAGCACAGAGACAATCTTGAAAGTAACAAAATTAGAAATGAAAAGGAAGACATAACAGAAGCTTTTCAAATTCAAAAACATCAAATCATAATGTAAAAGCCTATACTCAACAAATGTAGACAATTGGGATGAGATGGACAATGGAAGACAATGATAGGGGGTTCATGGGAGAGTTGGTAGGTACGAATTGGAGGCTCTTCATAGAAGCATGGGAAGGGGGTTGAAAGTGGGGGAAAGGAGATAAAATTGAAATGTAAATACTTAAAATATCCAATAAAATAGAAAAAATGAAGAAATTCTACATTTAAGCAGTGAGTACGTGCTATTTTCCTAGCTTATTGCCTGATTATCAAGTGTTGCAGATTCTTCTCATGGAGTGTATGACCATGGAGTACACAGCATTGTATATGTTATGAATATTATCACTAAAGGCCCTGTCAAACTTCTCTTCCATTAGCCACTGCAATGAGGCATTGGATGAATAGTTACTCAATATTTTACAATTATGTGTTGAGGCTTCATAGTTAAAGTAATGCCACTCTGGCATTACTAGATATAAATCTGTGCTTCTGAGATGGTACCATGACTGTACAAAAATTTTAAAGACAGAAATCTCACCATCATGGTGTAGAAATGTAAGAGTTCCATAGAATGTGTCATGATTTAAGTCTCTGTTACTTGCCAGGAATTCCAACTCTGATTTGGTGACCCATAATCTCTGTATTGCTGGAGATTCCCACATTCTGAAGCTCAATTCAATAATACTGTATCCTCCCCATAAATAGTAATATTTGTGGATAATACCACAATTTGGTTTTAGTACATTTGAGTGTTTTGATAGAATGAAAACTCATTGATTGAGATCATGTTAACAAAGGCAAAGCAAATTTCCTTTTTTTCACTCTCATTTTTCAACTATGAGAGAAAATGAATGACTTTATCATTATCTGAGATGACAAAGGCCAACCAAGTTCCACTTAAAATAACATAATAAGGAGACCATTGCCAATGGTATTGATGTGTACTTTGAAGTCATCTAATAGAAATAGAGAAATTGTTTATTATCACTGAAGGTAGAATTTAAAGGTCCATAGGTAGGGTGAAGGAGCAACAACACAGACAGCATCATGAAGTGTAGTGTACTTAAAAATAAGTGTAATCAAATTTACCTATGACTTTTCCTTTCAATTATGATTTAATTGAGCAAATGTGGAAGCCTGGTACATCCATGTCTAATTGGAAGAGCAAGCACAGTGGTTTGACATAAATGCAGCAAAACACATTGCATGTTATAACTTTCGTTTCATCATTCAGTTTTTGTCTTAATATCTGTGTTTTTCAATGTTTAAATATATTTTAATATATTTACAACATAGAGATATTTGACTCATATTATTCTAAAAAAGGCATTTATATCTTAATTCAGAAATACTTCTACTAATTTTAACCAGAAAATTTGATGCATAATACTGCTTTAGCTTTTAGGAACAAATAACTTAACGTGCCCTACTTGATGGTATTTTTTGTACACTAGAGGTTGTGACTTTACTAAAGATGACAGAGATCCTCTTTTTAGGAAAAGGCTATAAATCCTCTGGGAATATTTACCTCTGTGCCTCCACAGAAAACAGATAATCAGAACAAAGTAAAGTTAAATATTTAATCATGATTTGGCAGCCTAAATGTGTTATGAGAAAATTAGATAAAAAGCTTTATCCTATTAAATATCCAAGCAATTTTCAGGAAAATATATCAGATTCATAAGTTGTAGTTCTTGAGGGAATACAGAAGTTTGATTGAATGGAGTTTTCTCTAATATACAAAGTGTCTGATAATGATGAAAAATAATTTTGTGGAAAATTATGAAAGAATGAGGTATCAGAATGGAGGAGGAAACAAAAGAAAATCAAGATAAAACATAGCAATAAGTTCTACCAAGATATGATTTAATAATTATTTAAAATGATCTATAAAAACTATAGCAGTATGTTTGTGAAATTTTTGACATTGGTTTTAATGACATTTGGCACTCTGACACTTAATGATTGGTCAAACACTAGCTCGTAGTAAAATAGCTAAGTGCACAGACAGGATTAGATGTTTTCATCCTCCTTACTTCCACTAAAATGTCATGAGCTGACAAGCTAAAAATGATTTGTCATCATGCCCTTTCAAAATAGTACTCCAGATAATTAAAAGTTGAGTTATAGAGAAAATATTTGTAAAATATATTTCTGTTCCATCACAGTTTATCACTGAGAAGTAAGTATATAACACAACCAGGATGGTAAATGAAAACGTTGTTACTTGAAATTTTAACAATGATAATATAAACTAAGACCAATAAAAGAAAACACATATCTAGGCACAGAATGATACTTTCTATGTTTTGGAACAACAGTAATCTCTACTTACTGAGAATCGCATAAATAAATACTCAGCCAGTCAGTCAAGACTGCAAGTTTCTCTCTTCCACCATGCCAGATTCAAGTCTTCATGGCCTCCTCTATTCTTCCTTTCTGGAATCTGTCAATTTCTTGAAGTCATGCCTAGCAAAAGTCCAATCATGTCTCTGATTAGTAAGTACAGTGGAACTACATAGATTGTCTATAACCATAAATCCAATCTCATTCATTAATTTTATTAATATCCATCAAAATTCCCCAAAGAGACATGTTAAAAATTCCTGGTCTACGGGTTGGGGATTTAGCTCAGTGGTAGAGCGCTTGCCTAGGAAGCACAAGGCCCTGGGTTCGGTCCCCAGCTCCGGAAAAAACAAAAAACAAAAAAACAAAACAAAACAAAACAAAAAATTCCTGGTCTATGATAACTCTCACATGGAAATAATAAAATTTCCATGTAAATTAAAAAAAATGTAAAGATGTCCTAGAAGTTGGTTCTTTAAGCAGTAACAAACACATAGTCTCTTCATAATATAAACAATTAGGGATAGTCATACACTATTTTTCATTAAATAAATTGGGCATATGTGTTATAGTTTTCCACCACAATGGCCCAAAGTGTGTTTTATAATCAAAGACATATTTGGTAATAGATCACGATTCCTGTTGATTTCATCCATTGAAAAGACAATGCCAATGCATATTTGTGGTCCTTAGTTATTTTTCTGTAAAATATTACAGTTTTTATTATGGACAGATATCTATACATGATCAATTTTACTCAATTGAAACACTCATCTGTACTCTAAGTTTCTGCATCTAACCTCTAAAGATGGAAATAACTGGCTTTTGTTCTGAGATTGATTGACATGATGAACATAGAAAATAGCAAACACTTTAAAAGTTCATGACAGTGTTTCCTCCCATAAATAATATGTGGTATTGGTCTCTTTCACACAGAGGATTTCCATCTCTACTTTTAAGTGCTTGATCAAAAAGTAAAGAGAAAGCAATAGATATGGACAAAAAAAGTAATTCTGATCATGTCTTCATTTTGAAATTATTAAGCAGTATAAAAATACATGTCTTAGGAGAGTCATTGAGTTCATGATATTTTCTTGTGAAATTACCTGTACTGGTTAAGGAAGTGAAAACATGATTTATTTATCAGTGCATAATAGACTTTCTGAAACAATTGGTTAATGTAATTACAATCATTTATACTTAGTGGCCAATATACTTACCATGTTCCAATCATATCTACCATCATCTTGTTAATATTTTCTTTCAATATTTTGCTAAAAGAAAATATTTTCTAAATATATAAATTCAAGTATCAAGTATGCGTTTTGTAAATGCATATGGTTGTATGTAATTGAATGAGGATTATTTAGGTCATAATAGGGCACTATATCCAAGTGTATTATAAGATTCTTTGCTGTAGAATATCCGGTTCAAATGTGCATGTATACACTTATGCCATGTACTTAGTCCAGAGATTAAGGTCTTGTCCCTACACCCAAGTATAATTCCCCTACTTTCTGTTTACAAAGGAATGTGATATATTCACTCTGGGTACTTCTCATCATTATACATTGATTTCTAGCAAACATTTTTGATAACATTTCCAGGTACAGTAAAACAATGCTTGAATCCTCCTGAGAACTCAGAAAATAAGAGATCACAGTGATATTTTTATGTGCCTGTGGGATATGTTTATAATATAGAAGAAATTTTGGTGTAACATGTTAATTTTTTGTTAATAAAAGTGTGCCTCAAGAAAGTGCGAATGGAATAATAATACCATACTGTGTTTATATTTATGTAAAGACTAATATCTCCAATCTCACACTTGTCATTTAATATAATTTAATCAATAAACACTCAAAATACACCTATATATTTCATGATTAAATTTGAGGTAAATAGAATCAGGTTTTCCCAAAAATTATAAACCTGTGGGGATTTCATTCTATACCTTATAAAATTGACCATTTTAGAATGTTCTTTATTACCAAACACAAAATTCTCAATGGACACTTTTCTAATAACAAAATAATTTGAGGATAAACGTTGTGCATTGCTCAAAATACTTCCTACAGGAAGATTTTAGGAAACATCAGTTACTTAAGCTGTCTGTGTAGCCTAACAATCTAAAGGGCTATGTTTTAAAGCAACTATCAGCAATTCACTAAAATGGGTATTAATAAATACTACATTGGTATCATGCACGCCTATATTTCATAAAATGAGTGAAAATTGTCTCACAAGATATAAATATCATAAAGGGGTCAGAGTTTAACCAATTTCCATAAAAGGAGTAAAGGACTAGCTATTTTTTCTAAAATAAAGACAAAAAAATCTAATAGACAGTTACTGTATCTCTAATTTCAAATGTTCCTAATATCCCACACCACAACTGTAAACTATGCCAGTGACAAGGGACATTATCAGTCAACATTGTTACTAATAGTTTCATTATTCAAAGAATGTTAACATATCATTTGATTCCATATGTTACAAATATATTTTATTATAAAGAGAGAGTGCCAAACTGAATTTTATAAAAGATAAAAGTCAGTGATTGTACATGAACAATGTAAAGCACAAAGCCACAGGTCTTTTGTATTTTATCTTTAAAACACTTGTATGCCTTACCCTCTAATGACCTAAATATTCCCTAATCATATAATACAAACATACACATCCAGGCATTCATATAAATATGAGTTTCTGAATGTAAAGTCCTTTTTTCAAACGTGATGAAACATTAGATGGCAAGTGATCACATGCAATGAATCTGGTAGAGTAAGTTTGCATGTATGTAAAGATCTTGATAACTATACACACCACAAATATTACTGGAACCAGCTATGCTCTAGAAGCAAAACAGTGAAGGAAGGATTGTCAGCAGAATTTATGATACTTTATTTGCAGGTACTTGGGATAAAACCTAATGAAATATTATGGCACCAATTTCCATAAGTCATAATTGTCTAGTGTGAAACATAAACTGTTATTAGGAGGGCTTTATGTGAAGGATAAATGTTAATATTCCTTTATTCTTCAGATTCTACGCTTTAAGTTAGAGAATACCTGGAAGAAAATCAAAACCTCCACTAAATAAATTAAAACAAGAAAATTGGATAGAATCTGTAAAATAATTAAGCTTGTTTAGTAGTATTCACACTTTTAAACAGGACAGAAGACTCGTGGATTTACCCAGTCTTCCTCCTGGGAGCACTCAAGAAATATTCAAGTTGTCATTTACATGGAAAATACAAATGCACTTAACAGAAAATTCAGTTGAAATAGTCATTCTCCATAGGCAACTGAAAAACCTATACCCAAGTCTTTATTCTAGACTTCATTCAAATTTATTCTCTAAAACTACCTGGGATCAATGGAATTTGACATGAGAAGAGGAATGTTGAGAAGAAAGTATTCTACCATCAAAAAGAACATATTTTTCCAGCCTAAAACCATGAGTTCTGGCAATTGAACTCATGTTTTTTCGCAGAAGTAAGACATACTCCTCACCACTGAGTCATTACTTCATCCTCTTTATATTGGCTATTTTTACAAGTCTGGGGACCAAGAACAAACGATTGTTAGTGTGAGAAGATTTTCAATGGCACTGGAGCACTGGCAGTTCTCTGTGTGTCATGAATATTACATAGTCAAACATTCATGTGCTGTTTTAGAAGCTGACACTTGAAGTGAGGATGACCTTTTTCCCCACTTTAGACCCAAGTATGTCTAAGCACAGGACCCTCTTGGGTGCTTATATGGGAATGGGATGAGCTATAACACCGCAACAGAAAGGGAATAGAATAAAACACTTGAAGAGTAAGCGTAGCATGCCCTTGAGATCAAGCAAATCATGAACCATTTTTTAGCAGATTTTATGACTGTTTACCCCATGATATAAACATAAATGCTATGGGAAAAGAAGGAGGCAATAGAACAATGGGAATGCACATTTCTGACACTAGAGGAAAATGCCTAGTGTCATCTGGAACCCCTGTGCACAGGAGCCCGAGAAAAGGCAGGGCAGGCCCTGCTGGTTGCTGCAATCACAGAGAGCTGAACGGCATCCCCAGAGTAGAGATTTCAGTCATGAGACCAGAGGTAAGATCAACTTTTCTGCTCCACATGACCTGCCTGATTGACTCAGGACACACACCCACAGGAACAGCTGAAGACCAGTAGACAGGAAAGACTACATGCCTGAAAGCAGAATACTTCGTTCCTATAACTGGCTGAAGGAAAACAGAAAAACAGGTCTACAGCACTCCTGACACACATACCAATAGGACGGTCTAGCCACTGTCAGAAATAAGAGAACAAAGTAACTCCAAGAGACAACCTGATAGTGAGAGGCAAGTGCAGGAACACAAGCAAAAGAAAACAACACTACATGGCAACATCGGAGCCCAATTCTCCCAACAAAGCAGCATTGAACATCCAAACACACCAGAAAAGCAAGATCTAGATTTTAAGTCACATTTGATCATGATGATGGAGGACTTCAAAATAGAAATAAAGAACTCCCTTAGAGAAATGCAGATAAACAAGTAGAAGCGTATAGAGGAGAATCACAAAAATTCCGGAAAGAATTACAGGAAAAGGAACTCAAACAGGTGAAGGAATTACAATTGGAAATAGAAGCAATAAAGAAAGCTTAAAGAGAGACAAACCTGGATATAGAAAACCAAAGGAAGAGACTAGGAGCTGTAGATACTTGCATCACGAACAGAATATAAGAGATAGAAAAGTGGCTCTCACACACCTTGCCTCCAGTTCACTGCTCCCAAACCCAGTGGGAGAGAGAGCTAACTGCCCGGACAGGTGGGCACTCCTGAGACTGCAGAGCGGAAGAGACCAGCAACACTGCCTACCGCTGCCCACATCCCTGGCACAAGAGGAAACTGTATATGGCCTCTGGGTTCCCTTGGATAAGGGCACAGGAGCAGCAAGTCTGCTGCGTCTGAGATACCGCCAGAACCTGATGGGACCAACCAAATACACAGTTCTCTGCACCCAAATCCCATGGGAGGGAGAGCTAAACCTTCAGAGAGGCAGACAGGCTTGGGAAACCAGAAGAGACTACACTCTGCCCACACCTCTGACTCCAGAGGAAAACACCAAATGCCATTTCGGACTCTGGTGCACGGGGGCTCCCGGAGAGGGCAGCACCGATCCTCCTGGTTGCTGCCCGTGTGGAGAGCTCATAAGCAACACCCCACGAGCAAACTTGAGTCTCGGGACCACAGGTAAGACCAGCGTTTCTGCTCCAAGCCTCCTGCCTGGTGAACTCAGGGCACAGGCCCACAGGAACAGCTGAAGACCTGTAGATAGGAAAAACTACACGCACGAAAGCAGAACACTCTGTCCCCATAACTGGCAGAAAGAAAACAGGAAAACAGGTCTACAGCACTCCTGACACACAGGATTATAGAACAATCTAGCCACTGTCAGAAATAGTAGAACAAAGTAACACTAGAGATAATCTGATGGTGAGAGGCAAGCGCAGGAACCCAAGCAACAGAAACCAAGACTACATTGCATCATCGGAGCCCAATTCTCCCACCAAAGCAAACACGGAATATCCAAACACACCAGAAAAGCAAGATCTAGTTTCAAAATCATATTTGATCATGGTGCTGGAGGACTTCAAAAAAGACATGAAGAACTCCCTTAGAGAAATGCAGGAAAACATAAATAAACAAGTAGAAGCCTACAGATAGGAATCACAAAAATTCCAGAAAGAATTACAGGAAAACACAATCAAACATTAAAGGAATTAAAAATGGAAATAGAAACAATCAAGAGAGAACACATGGAAACAACCCTGGATATAGAAAACCAAAGGAAGAGACGAGGAGCCGTAGATACCAGCATCACCAACAGAATACAAGAGATAGAAGAGAGAATCTCAGGAGCAGAAGATTCCATAGAAATCATCGACTCAACTGTCAAAGATAATGTAAAGCAGAAAAAGCTACTGATCCAAAACATACAGGAAATCCAGGACTCAATGCGAAGATCAAACCTAAGGATACTAGGTATAGAAGAGAGTGAAGACTCCCAGCTGAAAGGACCAGTAAATATCTTCAACAAAATCATAGAAGAAACCTTCCCTAACCTAAAAAAAGAGATACCCATAAGCATACAAGAAGCCTACAGAACTCCAAATAGATTGAACCAGAAAAGAAACACCACCCGACACATAATAGTCAAAACACCAAATGCTTAAAATAAAGAAAGAATATTAAAAGCAGTAAGGGAAAAAGGTCAAGTAACATATAAAGGCAGACCTATCAGAATTACACCAGACTTTATGCCAGAGACTAAGAAAGCCAGAAGATCCTGGACAGATGTCATACAGACCCTAAGAGAACACAAATGCCAGGCCAGGTTACTGTATCCTGCAAAACTCTCAATTAACATAGATGGAGAAACCAAGATATTCCATGACAAAAACCAAATTTATACAATATCTTTCTACAAATCCAGCGCTTCAAAGGATAATAAATGGTAAAGCCCAACAGAAGGAGGCAAGCTACACTCTAGAAAAAGCAAGAAACTAATCGTCTTGGCAACAAAACAAAGAGAAGAAAACCACACAAACATAACCTCATATCCAAATATGAATATAACAAGAAGCAATAATCACTATTCCTTAATATCTCTCAACATCAATGGCCTCAACTCCCCAATAAAAAGACATAGACTAACAAACTGGACATGCAATGAGGACCCTGCATTCTGCTGCCTACAGGAAACACACCTCAGAGACAAAGACAGACACTACCTCAGAATGAAAGGCTGGAAAACAACTTTCAATGCAAATGGTCAGAAGAAGCAAGCTGGTGTAGCCATTCTAATATCAAATAAAAACAATTTTCAACTAAAAGTCATCAAAAAAGATGAGGAAGGACACTTCATATTCATCAAAGGAAAAATCCACCAAGATGAACGCTCAATCCTAAATATCTATGCCCCAAATACAAGGGCGCCTACATACGTAAAAGAAACCTTACTAAAGCTCAAAACACACATTGCACCTCACACAATAATAGTAGGAGATTACAACACCCCACTCTCATCGATGGACAGATCATGGAAACAGATATTAAACAGAGACGTAGACAGACTAAGAGAAGTCATGAACCAAATGGACTTAACAGATATTTATAGAACGTTCTATCCTAAAGTAAAAGGATATACCTTCTTCTCAGCTCCTCATGGTACTTTCTCCAAAACTGACCATATAATTGGTCAAAAACGGGCCTCAACAGGTACAGAAAGATAGAAATAATCCCATGCGTGCTATCAGACCACCACCATGCCCTAAAGCTGGTCTTCAATAACAATAAGGGAAGAACGCCCACATATACGTGGAAGTTGAACAATGCTCTACTGAACTATAACCTGGTCAAGGAAGAAATAAAGAAAGAAATTAAATAGTTCTTAGAATTTAATAAAAATGAAGGTACAACATACCCAAACTTTTGGGACACAATGAAAGCTGTGCTAAGAGGAAAACTCATAGCGCTGAGTGCCTGCAGAAAGAAACAGGAAAGAGCATATGTCAGCAGCTTGACAGCACACCTAAAAGCTCTAGAACAAAAAGAAGCAAATACACCCAGGAGGAGTAGAAGGCAGGAAATAATCAAACTCAGAGCTGAAATCAGCCAAGTAGAAACAAAAAGGACCATAGAAAGAATCAACAGAACCAAAAGTTGGTTCTTTGAAAAAATCAACAAGATAGATAAACCCTTAGCCAGACTAATGAGAGGACACAGAGAGTGTGTCCAAATTAACAAACTCAGAAATGAAAAGGGAGACATAACTACAGATTCAGAGGAAATACAAAAAATCATCAGATCTTACTATAAAAGCCTATATTCAACAAAACTTGAAAATCTGCAGGAAATGGACAATTTCCTAGACAGATACCAGGTACTGAAGTTAAATCAGGAAAAGTTAAAAGATTTAAAAAACCCAATAACTACTAAAGAAATGGAAGCAGTCATTAAATGACTCCCAGCCAAAAGAGCCCAGGTTCATATGGGTTCAGTGCAGAATTCTATCAGAGCTTCATAGAGGACCTCATACCAATACTATCCGAAATATTCCACAAAATTGAAACAGATAGAGTGCTAATAAATTCCTTCTATGAAGCCACAATTACTCTTATACATAAACCACACAAAGACTCAACAAAGAAAGAGAACTTCAGACCAATTTCCCTAATGAATATCAACACAGAAATATTCAATAAAATTCTGGCAAACCGAATCCAAGAACACATTAAAACAATTATCCACCATGATCAAGTAGGCATCATCCCAGGCATGCAGGGATGGTTTAATATACAGAAAACCACTAACGTAATCCATTATATAAACAAACTGAAAGATAAAAACCACATGATCATTTCATTAGATGCTGAGAAACCATTTGACAAAATTCAACACCCCTTCATGATAAAAGTCCTGGGAACAGTAGGAATTCAAGGCCCATACCTAAATATAGTAAAAGTCATATACAGCAAAACAGTTGCTAACATTAAACTAAATGGAGAGATTGAAGCAATACTAAAATCAGGGACTAGACAAGGCTGCCCAGTTTCTCCCTTCTTATTCAATATAGTTCTTGAAATTCTAGCCAGAGCAATGAGACAACAAAAGGAGATCAAAGGATACAGATTGAAAGAGAAGTCAAAATATCACTATTTGCAATGATATGATAGTATATTTAAGTGATCCCGAAAGTCCCACTATAGAACTACTAAACCTGATAAACACCTTCAGCAAATAGCTGGGAATAAAATTAACTCAAATAAATCAGTTTCATTCCTCTACACAAAGGAGAAACAAGCTGAGAAAGAAATTAGGGAAACAACACCCTTCATAATAGTCCCAAATAATATAAAATACCTCGGTGTGACTTTAACCAAGCAAGTGAAAGATCTGTACGATAGAACTTTAAGCCTCTGAAGAAAGAAATTGAAGAAGATTTCAGAAGATGGAAAGATCACCCATGCTCATGGATTGGCAGGAATTATATACTAAAAACGGCCATTTTACTCAGCTATCAAAAACAATGACTTTATGAATTTCATAGGCAAATGATGGAACTGGAAAATTTCATCCTGAGTGAGGTAACGCAATCACAGGAAAACCCACATGGTATGCACTCATTGATAAGTGGATAATAGCCCAAATGCTAGAATTACCCTGAATGCGCAGAACACATGAAACTCAAGAAGGATGTCCAAAATGTGAATGCTTCACTCCCTCTTTAAACAGGGAACAAGAATACCCTTGCAAGTGAATAGGAAGGCAATGTTTAGAACAGAGGAATAAGGAACACCCATTCAGAGCCTGCCCCACATGTGGCCCATACATATGCTGCCACCCAACTAGATAAGATGGATGAAGCAAAGTATTACAGGCAGATAGGAACCAGATGTAGATCTCTCCTGAAAGACACAGCTGGAATACAGCAAATACATAGGCGAATGCCATCATTAAACCACTGAACTGAGAACAGGACCCCAATTGAAGAAATCTTAGAAAGGACCGAAAGAGCTTGAAGGGGCTTGAGACCCCCATATGAACATCATTGCCAACCGACCGGAGCTTCCAGTGACTAAGCCACTACCCAAAGACTATACATGGACTGACCCTGGACTCCAACTACATACATAGCAATGAATAGCCTAGTAAGAGCACCAGTGGAAGGGAAAGCCCTTGGTCCTGCCAAGACTGAACCCCCAGTGAACATGATTGTTGGGGGTGGGCGGTAATGGGGCAAGGATTTGGAGGGGAAATCCCATAGAGAAGTGGCCGGGGAGGGTTTAGGTGTATGTTGGCCCATAAACCGGAAAGGGGAATATTAATTGTAATGTAAATGAGAAATACTCATCTTAATAAAGGTGAAAAAATAATATAAAAATAAGTTAAAAAATAAATAACAAGTCATGAGGGAAAATTCAAATTATAAAAAAAAATCAGGACTGAAGAAACTGTATTATAAGAAATGCCAAATATTCTTGAGGATCATAAGAGTATTCATTGGAATTATGTACTCAATTAATTTTGAAAATCTAAGAGAAATTATTAATATTCTCTATAGATATCAGTTAGAAAATGTAGGTCAAGTACAATCCATTTCAATTAAACCTACAATCCTGACAGAAATATAAGCAGTCTTAAAGGTCTCACAATGTGACATCAAGCTGTATACATAGTGAAAGTAATTAAAATGTAGTGTATTGGTATAGAAAAATACCCCTTGATTAATGGATTAAAATCAAAGTCCGAGGAAGAAAGTTCACATCTATGGAAAATTGAATTTCTACAAAGAAGTCAAAATAATACAAAGAAGTAGTCAGTGTACCTTCACCAACTGCTGCTGGCCTAATGGGAAATCTGCATGTTGAAGAATGCAAATGGACCCATAATTTATCACCTAGAGAAAATTCAAGTCCATTTAGATCAAAGTATTTAATGTAAAAACCTCAGTTCTCATGAGTTGAGAAGATGATAGAGTCATGCCACACAGTTCCTGATTTTGAAGATGAATCACTCCTTGGAAACATTTGTTTACATCGATAAGCCAGAAAAATTCTTTAGCTGAGTAGTGAACAATAACGGAGCAACAGGTTATAACTTGTGGAAGTGATCCATCACACAAATGATATTAAGAGTTGAGCAAGTCCTGAGAATGGAATAAGCCAAAGCTTGAATACTAGAGACCATCGACTGAGGCTCAAGGATGAGGTTAAAAGATGTCTTTACCCTCCCGCAGTCTGGCTCTCCATATATTTTTACATAATTGTCCTATAGATGCATTAAACATGAAGTTGTTAGCTTGTCTTTTGGACATATCCATGGCTCCAGCTGCAAATATGGGAGAGGATAGCCTTATCTGATATCTGTGTGAATGGATGCTGTTGGTCCTATGTAGGCTTGATGCCCCAGTTTAGGGGAATGCTGAGGTGCTGAGGAGGAATTTTGTTGGTGTCTGTGGGAGTATCCTCATAGAATTATGAGACATGGGGGTCGAATAGGAGGGTTTCATAGGGGAAAACTGGATGTGGGTTAACATTTGAAATATAAATAGATAAAATAGCGAGTCAAATTTTTTTTAAAAAAATTAATGTATACTTGAAAAACCAAAAACATAAACAAAAATAAAACAAAACTTTCAGAGTTCGGAATTTTATCTAGGGAATATTCAAACTCAAATGTACTGTGAATACCATAATGGAAACTGAAATTAATAGGTATGACAATCCGGACACTGTCAACCCTATTTCTAATACAGAAGACATTGATGGTTACCCAGAACTTGTAATAGAAAAAACTTTTAGAACTCTGGTGCAAAATTGTTTGAAATTAGGAGAAGCAGGAGGTAAATTTAATACACTGCTGGTTTTGAATGCAGCTAAAGCAAACAATGTTTTGAGAATTAGGGGACTGGAGATTTATAACTGAAGACTAGATTATTTTTCTTTCTTTGGAAACCAAAATGCTTCAGAATGAATAAATAGTGACATACTTACATTGAAAAAAGAAAAAGAAAATTCAATTTTGGTACTGAATGTTTTCTCAGTGTGTGAAGGTTTGTTATATAATCAGAAGGACCTGAGTTGTGACCTCTTGCACTATATGACATGACATAATTTCTGATTTGTAGAATTGGCTGCACTGCTACACACTCTAAAAACCAGGCTGGACTTTGGTTCAAAATCTGCTTACTTACCTTTTTGGTCCTGGGATAAATGGTGTTTGCCACCAATTCTGAATGGAAATTTTTTTTTTCTTTGACTGGCTTTAATTGCTTAAACAAGTCTCTGCAGTTATCTATTTGATCTTCATGAAACTTAACTTTATTCCAGGTAGTATTTGTAAGGAAGGACCTAGAATACATGTATATTCAAATGTATATATCAAAATGTGCTGGATATTTATTTTGTTTTGACTTTAAGAGAAACTTGGATGAACAAAATTAATTCAGAAAGTTTTCTAAATTGTGGAGAAAAATCAAAGCTTGTTGGAAACCCAGTAATCTCTTCAGAACTAGGGAGGTCATGGATCTTAGAGGAGAATTTTCTACTGCCACTTTATTAAACCAGCATGATTCCTAACTACATTCTAAATATTTATGATTATATTCAAATAAAACTATAGGACTCATATCTCTTAGGAAAAATAAGCCTTGAAGAAGATGGGTAGCATTACTGAGTACCAAACAGAACAAAATTAAGGGAATAAGAGACCATGTGGTGCCTACCACCAATCTGATTCATCTACTGCACACAACTGTACACAAAGCTTGTGGATGAAAGTTGAGGGCAGGTTGAAAACGTGGTAAAATAAAGAGGAGCAGGAAGATTACTCTGAGAATACTCTCCTACAAATGCTAGAGAGATGGCATTCATGATATTGCATAAATGAGGCTATCTGAAAAATAAATGGAAAATGTGATAGTGGTAGACAAACTAGCATGAAAGTGTTGAACTTCAGGAAAATTCAATCATATGCAGAGTACTGCAGACAACCATGGAATGCTGAAAATGGGAGAGTTAATCAATCCAGGGGAAGATATTTCCAGTAGGTAATCAAAAGGCAAGTGTTCAGCTAGGAAATACTATAAATACAAGTTGTTTTCAATGGAATAACTCAGTTCTAATGATAATTTTAAATATTCATAAATGAACACTATGAGTATGAGAGTGTTTGTGGTGTGTGCATGTGAAGGACTGAAGGTCAAATGAAAATGTGAAATGATATAATTATATTTAAATCTTAAAAGTAGAACATATTTTTTAATTTACAAAAATTACAAAATGAAATATTTTCACAGAATATTTTTTATTATTATAAAAATATATTTATTAGATTATACCAAGTATCCTAGTGATCTCCATTGCTTCATAAAACAGCAAGTTTTCCTTTTACTCCTAATGGAGTAGACTTTTTTTCTGATATGAGGTAGTATATTCTAGTTATGAGTGTTCTATACTGGGGCAGATTATATGTTTCAAAGTTAGGAAATAAATTGAGAACAACATAGGATGATGTTTATGGCCTGTAATGTTTACCAGTGATGGCATTATGGTAAGTATCCATTTCTTTTCTTTTTTTTTTTTTTTGGTTCTCTTTTTTTCAGAGCTGGGGACCGAACCCAGGGCCTTGCGCTTCCTAGGCAAGCGCTCTACCACTGAGCTAAATTCCCAACCCCAAGTACCCATTTCTTAAGATACCTTATCCATGAGTCAAAGAACCTGAAGAAATCAAGCTGGAAGCTTTAAATATACAGCATATTTTTAATAGTCATAGAAGTAATAAAAAATATTATGCAAGTGTGAACCCTGAGACATATAGCAACAATATGACTGTTGGAACAGTGTCACGACCATCCTAGGAGTAACCGATGAGTTCATAATTGAGTTGAAGGTCCACTTAACAAGATTATATCCATGCCTGGAACCATTACCAGGGAGAAGAGTATGCAGCTAGAAAGTTACATAAATTCTGTAGAAGGACCTAACAGTAATAATTAGCTAAATTTTCATAATGATAATATTTCCCCTGAATCTTATTTTTGTATTGAAGATTAGTCTATATCTCAATCCTCATCAAGTGATTTATTTTTTGCAATTCATGGTAATTAACTTCTTGCTTTCGATCATTCAATTTGACAGTAATAAACTTCGGTGTTTCCAGCTAAAATAAACTTATGTCTTAAACCTTACATTCCAAGATGCCAGAATCATCCTGGAAGATGAGTCATAAACTATTTAAAACCAGAAGTGATATATAACTTCCAGAAAGGAGGATTTTTTTTCTCAGACAGAATAAGGTACTTCCCCTCATAAAATCATTTGTTTTAAAAATATATGAATACCTTCCCAAAATTAAGCTAGGAGAATCTGAGTGGAGTAGAGGATGTCAGGGATTTCCACCACTATCAGAAGATGTATAGACCAAGATTGCTACACAGACTTCAATTTATGTCTCAACCCTAGTCATAATTCATTTCAGTTCACTAAGTAGAACAAGTGCTATTTCTTGGAACCCATAAAATTTGGATGAAATAGTGGTAGGGGTCAAGTGATTGGAAAAGTAATAATTGAACGTGAACTTTTGTAAAACACATATGCAAATAGAAAACAATCCAAGAAAGAATTAAGTATTAAATGTTCTAACTGGTTTTATTTAAAAGAACGTAGTTTGTTTTTGTTAGAAATAATCATCCTGTAAGAGTGAGACATTTAGATTTCTCCTATTTTCTCACAGATGTGTGTCAAAGTTCTTAGCATCTTCCAGAGGACACCTGGTCAGCTTTCAGGGATAATGAAATCATATGACTACTCAAAACACCTGATCTATGAAAATGTTCATAACAACCTCCTATATATTTTTAATTATCAGTTGGATGATATTCATAAATAATTTGGAATCCTGATTTTAATGTTGTCAATGCCATTGTCAGTGATACTAAATTCATCATCCTTTAGAAAAAAATCTCATATCACTTTGTCTATTCCTCAGAGATTAACAACCAGATATAATATATAATATATAATATATGATATATGATATATGATATATGATATATGATATATGATATGTGATATGTGATATATGATATATGATATATGATATATAATGTATAATGTATAATGTATAATACATAATACATAATACATAATATATAATATATAATATATAATGTACAATATATAATATATAATATATAATATACAATGTACAATATACAATATATAATATATCATGTATATTATACTGCAGAATATACACATGAAAAGACATGAATATGGCCCCAAAATATCCTAAAGTATTTCCTTACTAAGAATTTTGTAATTATCTGGATCTGCTTTATCTCTATCTATATTGCTGAGATTCATTCACCCCAAGTGTAGTATACAGCAAGTACACTCACATGTGTCCTTGTGTTCCTCCATTGTCATTAGAAATGTTCAGTTCATGTGCTGTGTAGTTTATCAGTCTTTAAAATCATTCATATTTGAAAAGGTAAATTATATGTCACAAAGGAAATGACCTTACATGAAATAAAACAAGCAGAGTACTAAACACAATGTAACAGAAAGTAATGGGAAAAAAGGGACACAAACTCTCTAATGAAGATGAATAAGGCATACAGGCCCAGGAGAGGAATTTGAAATTTTCATATTTTTGTTAAACCTGTTCCCAAACACAAACCTGGGGATTTGAAGTTGGGAATTTGGCTCATTCTGTTCATAATTCCATGCAGAAATTCACAGGATAAAGGACTTAGAATTTCTGCTCATTACAGGCACACGTGTATATTAAAAAATGATGAGTGATCACTGTCATGTACTTCATACAAGCATTGTAATCTACTCACACCGTACAAACTTTTTATTAAATATTTTTAATTTTATGAAAAATGTTCTGGAAGAGCTAAGAACAATATTTATTGTAGAAAGAGAATATTACAACAGTGCCTAAACCTGTTTAAAAACAACATAACTATTAATTCTAGAAAAGAATGTTAAAATTCCAAGCATATCTGTCCTTCAGGAGGCCCAACAAGGATTTGACTGAGATAGAAGCAGGCATCTTCACACATTTAATTGACTGTAGTTGGGGATCCTGGTGGTTTAATTAGGAAAAGACTGCAAGAAGTTGAGGAGGAGGGTGAACACATAGGAAAACCAGCAGCCTCAACTAACTAGGACCCTAGAAATACCTCATTCCCTGAGTCACCACCCAGACAACATACACTAGCTGTTATGTGACCACAGACACATATACAGCACAGGACTGCCTGGTTTTGTCACAGTGAGAGAAGTTATGCCTATCCCTTGAGACTTGAGACTACAAGTATTGGAGAGGCCTAGTGCAGAAATGAAGAGTGGAGTTTATAGGGGAAAATGAGGGATGAATCAAGGTTATATTAACTGGTGTGGGGTGCATGGGTGGAATAAGATGCATTAGACAGGATGGTGGGGACCTACTCTTGGACACAGGTGGGAGGAGAAATGTGTTGAGAAACTGATGGAGGGTGGACCAAGCGGTGAATAATGACTGGACTATAAGAAATGCTTATAGAAAAATATTTAAAAAAACTCTTTGGATATTTTATTTTCCTATGTAAATGAACACAACTGAATAACCATTAAGGAAATTTGTGTGTGTTCATGTATTTATGGTTATGTGTGTATGTTTAAATTTTCTTACGTCTGATATATCCATATATATGCATGAACTAACTTTGAAGACAGAAGTCAGATACCCAGGGACAGCAATACAATAGGAAATAAGGTCTTCTGTGTCTGGAAACAGTAGCCAGTTCTTCGAGAAGAATACCCAATATTGTTAACCACTAAGTTATGTACTCAGAATGCTAATATATATATATATATATATATATATATATATATATTGATATATATATATCTGAATAATGTTGTGAAATTTTATTAAAACCTAGGTAAATATGTGGTTAAAATTCTCTAAATGATAGAAATCAGTGACAAAATGAAAATGTATCTACACTGTTTCCAATTGTCCTTAGAAAATAGGTTTCAGAAAATGAGGCATATGTGGATTACACACACATAGTGGATTGGTATCCATATATGAATAAGGTATCTATAAAAGAACAGGTGATATGCACATTGGAAATAAAAATGGAAGATGGCTACTTGGACAAAGGAATCTACTCCGTGACATTTTGACTATAATAAGGAAGATTAAGAATCAATAACTAGCAAAACACATTACTATATGTATATGAAATTGCTAACATGAATCACATCACACAATATTCTACAGAGGAATGACATTATAATTGTGATACACAACTTAAATACTTTATTCCAAGCACAATGTAAAGCACTGGAAATCTTAAATGCAATCTTTAAATAAGAGTTTTCCTAGCTTTCTATGAATGATTGCTCTGGTTATGTCCTATATATCTGCAAATTAGACATAGAAGTACAATTCATCACACAATCAGTGATCATAAACATATTGCATTTTAATTTTTGAATGATCAATAAGAATCAGAGATTAACACCAACACAGTATGCCTCATATCACATGCTAAAGAATATTTATTACTCTCCATACACAAGAAAATGGCCTGTATTTACCTTAAACTCTGTGCAGGTCATCCCAACTAAGGAGAGTGCTATCCTCACACTCATCACTATAATTTTTCACTGTAAAGACATATTCTAAACTGAATATAAGAGACTAACCACAGAACATTAAAGATAGACAAGATATGATGTAAAGGGATGGAAATTCTTCACATCTTTGTTCTACCACACCAAATCACATAGGCTCTGTACGTGAAAATTTGCTAGAGCCTTTTGTGACACTTGAACCCAACACAATCTCCTCTGAAAACCAGAATTATTCTACTCCTAACAAGTCTGCATTTTATTTTCTTTATTTCTGCCCCTACATATCACCTGAAATATCTTTTTACAAAAAGAAAGTGCTAGTGCTGAAGAAATAATAGGATAAATCTAAACTCTCAGATTTTCACCCATGGAAATAGCTGAAATTGTCAAGTGGGTGATTTCCCTTAACTTTGTTCCTTTCAGAAGAAACTGAAAAAAAAAAACCAACCTAATATGACAGGATTCCTTCCCACTAACTTAGAACCATTTCAGAAATCTAGTTTATTTCCACTCCTAAGTGTCATATTCCTATGCTTCAAAACTTAAATGTACACTACTCAAAACTATCAGGCCAATAGAAAATTTCTTATCAGGCATAGTACATTCATAAAGCTCTTCAAAAATCAAGGGAAAGAGCCTAAATGAAGAAATACAAAACCCCTTCAACACAGAAGCAAAGAGATGTCAGTAACTAGAATTGTAATCTTTGCAATCCTTTATGTCTAGACACAAGCATTAAAACAAAATAAAAAATAGGAAGAACAAAATGTCCAGAAACTCTAACAGAGTCATCCCCATATATTCAGACTTAGATAACACTCAAGTAAATGATCTTAAAAGAGCATGGAAGAATAAAATAGATATTTTAATAATTATTTTACATACTTACATTCTAAATATGCCTCCCCTTCCTGAGACTTCAACCCATCACACATACTTGTCTTTAGAAAGGAAGCTCCCCAGCCACCCACACACCTCACTCCCACAAGTGGCCACCTTTGGTGCAACATCAAGTTTCTTCAGGATTAGGCAAATACTCTCCTACTGAGCCCAGATGAGTCAGTCCTCTGATTTAAATGGGCCAGGGCCCATAGTTCACCCCAATTATACTGTCTTGTTGGTGGCTTGGTCTCTGTGAACTCCCATGGATACTGGTTAGTTGATACTGTAGGTTTGTCTCTGTGGAGGCAATCTCCTTCAACTCCTTCAGTCCTTCCCATAACTCTTCTGTGTGTGTCCCTGACTGCAATCTAATGCTAAGCTGTAAGAATCTGCATCTGTTCCAGTGAGGTGCTGATAGAGCCTCTCAAAGAGAGCCTCAGTAGCCTCCTTTAAGCAAGCACTACTTGGAATAAATAACAGTCTCAGGTTTTGGTGCCAATGTGGTGGATCCCATGTTGGGCTGTTTACTAAATGGCCTTTCCTTCAATGTTTGTTCCATTTTTGTCCCTGCATTTTCTTTAGACTGAACCATTTCTAGGTCAAAAATTTACAACATGACTGAGGAACCCCATACATCACCTGTTTGCCATGTCTCTTTACTGGAAACAGTCTCTTCAGATTCCATCTGCACACCATTGTATATATCAGTTAAGCTCATCCTCATTGAGTCCTGGGGGCCTCTATCTACCAGAGGATCTCCCTACACTCCACCTGGCAGTGCTGCATATTTCCATTCATTTTTCTGGCTTTCTGAGCTTCTTTTCTTTTCAAACTTTATCATGTACCCTCCCCCTTTCCACCCAGGTACTTCCTTACCTTTCCCTCACATGACTATTTGGTTTCTCATTGTAAGTATTATTGAAATGTTCATACTTCAGCCTTCCTACTTGTTAAGCTTCAAAAGTATAGTATAGTATTATGCGTGTACTGTTCCTTTTCCTAATACACACCTCTCAATGAGAACACACCATGGATGTACATTTTGGCCTGCGTTAAATTACTCATGCTGACATTTGCTAGCTCCATATATTTATCTGAAATATTAATGATCTCATCATTTTTAAAAGCTGAATATTGTTCATTTTGTCAATGAACAACATTTTTTGTCCATTAATCTATTGAAAGACATTTGTGATATTTCCAGCTTCTGAATTTTAAAAATAAGGCTGCTATGAACATAGATGTTCTTCAGTATCTCTCGGGAAAAAGGTATGGTGATATTTTTATTCAGGTTTTCTTAGATTATGCACTGTAATTTGTACTAATATTAATTTTAAGAATGTTTTGTTAGTACAAAGAATGACATTCAGTTTCTGTTAAAGTTAACACTGAGTCTCAATATTAATATCTTTAAAATAGCAAATTCCAACATTTTGTTCTTCAAAATATACTCACAGCATATATTTGGGGGAATTTTTTCTGACCAGAACAACAAATACTTATACTTTATGATAAAAAAATTGAGAAATGGAACATTATAAAGCTTCAAATCTTCTGTAAGGCAAAGGACACAGTCAATAGGATAAAACAGCAACCAATACATTGGGAAATGATCCTCCATTGATAGAGGGCTAATATCTAACACAAATAAAGAACTCAAGATGTTAGATAGCATAGAAACAAATAATCTGATTAAAAATCAGTTAAAAATCTTAACAAATAACTCTCAACTGAGGAATATTGAAAGATTGAGAAGCACCTAAAGCAATGTTCAACATCCATAGTCACCAGAGAAATGCAAAAAAACAAAAACAAAAACAAACAAACAAACAAAAAAGCCCTAAGATACCACCTCACACCAGTCAGAATATCTAAGATCAAAACCTCATGTGACAGTAGATGCTGACAATGAAGTGGAGAAAGAGTAAAACTCCTCCATTGTTGGGATGGCAACTGCTACAACACCTCTGGAGGTCAGTCTTTTTGTTCCTCCGAAAATTTGACATAGTACTACCTTAGTACTCAGTTATACCACTCCTGGGCATATACCCAAACTATGCTCCAATACATAACAAGGGAACATGCTCCAGTGTGGTCACAGCAGCCTTGTTTATTAAAACCAGAAATTGGAAAGAACCCAGATGCCCTTAAACAGAGGAATGAATACAGAAAATATGGTACTTTTATACAATGGAGTACTAATCAGCTATTAAAAACAACGACTTCATTAAACTCTTAGGCAAAAGGATTGGACTAAAAACTTTCATCCTGAGTGCATTAATCATCTCACAAAATAACATACATGGTATGCAATCACTAATAAGTGGCTATTGCCCAAAAATTCGGACTACTCAAGAATCAATTAACCAGCCGTATTAGTCTTGGGAAGAAGGAAGACCAAAATGTGGATGCTACAGACCTTCTTTAAAGGGGTAACAAAATAATCATTGGACAAATACAGTAACAAAGAGGGAGGCACACACTGAAGGATAAGACATTCATTGACTGCCCCTCCTGGGAATCCATCCTATATGTTGTCACCACACCCAGTGACTATTGCTGATGCCAAAAAGTGCATACTGAGAGGAGCCTGATGTAGCTGTCTCCAGATAGGCTCATCCAGAGCCTGACAAATGCAGAGGTGGATGCTCAAACCCAACCTTTAGACATGGGGATCCAATGCAAGAGTTAGAGAGAAAACTGAATGAGCTGAACGGTTTGGCAAAATGATAGGGAGAACAACAATATCAACTATCCAAATAACCAGAGCTCTCAGGGACTAAACCACAAACTAAAGAAAAAACTTTGAAAGTTTTGCCATGGCTTCAGGCACGTATGTAGTAGAGGATGACACTGTATGGCCTCAACAAAAGAAGAAGCTTTTGGTCCTGTGAATGCAACTTTCTCTAATATAGGGGAAATCCAGGGTGTTGATATGGGATTAGGTAAGTGGTAATGTGAGAATCTTCATAAAAGCACGGAGACGGGAAATGGAAGAAGAGGGTAAGGAGGATAACATGTGAAATGTAAATATATAAAATATCTAATAAATATATTTAAAAACTCCCCACTTATTTAAATTATGTAAGCAGAAGTTCAAATACATTTTGAACGCATTGGGTTTTACATTTTCTAGCACTTTATGTACCCTTTACTGAGTCATAAATAATTGTACAGCATAACAGGGAATAAAATGAATGTACATCGAGTCGAATTGCTTTAATACTAGAACTTAGGAAAGATTTATTGAGAAATGGGAAGTTATGATGTCAGTATGTTATATACCCTCTGAAACTGGGAAACCTGCTAGATTTTGAGCTGGTGCAATGACAGAATATTTATAATGTTATAGTGTCTGGTACAAGAAGCTACTATGCTCCTTAAGAAAAATCATAATTAAAAATGGTATTTTGCTTACAAGAGAGTTAGGGCCCTTGTGGCACAAATTTTATAGGCCAGAGAAACAAACATATCTAATATATGTGAGCAAACACTACATGGCACTAAACCCACCAAGACAGTATTTTGAATACCATGAATCACAAATTAGATAGTGCCTGTACCTATAGAAGTAAATGCTGCTATTGTAAAAAAAATATAAAATACAACAATACAATGACTTGTGGTATTCTCGTGTCATACTAATAAATCTATGTCTTCTTCAGTCATCACCAAAGAATGTTCCTTAATTAGCAGATGGAAGAAATTCTCAGAACATCAAACAAACTATATGCTCTGAGTCACAATTTGAAATCTAAAGTGGATGTCAAATCCAAATATAACTCTCTTCAGACTTAAGGAAACACCATAGAAGAAGCTATAGAAAAACTGTGAGAGCTAGAGATGATTGAGGACAGGAAGAAAGCATGGTTTCTAAATAAATGGAAGTATAACACACACAGAGAGAGAGTGAGAGAGAGAGAGAGAGAGAGAGAGAGAGAGAGAGAGAGAGAGAGAGAGAGAGAGAGATAAGGCAACAGGAGTAAAAATAATAAGTTTTTTACACTGGGTCCCAAGATCTGAGAGTAGAAGTAGACTGTTGGCTCATCCTTAATAGAGTGACAATTTCTTTGTTCTTAAATTTTCACTTTTTTAACTTATTTACTTTAAATCTACTAATTGCCCCCTCTTCTAAGCTATTACCCCAAAAATCTAACCCACACATTTCTGAAGAAAAATAAAATACCTTCAATCTATTTTTAAACTAAAGTTCTTTGAATATGTATTATTTCTTACAAGTTAAAATTTTTAATGATATTTGTAAGTGTTTGAACACATGAATCTCTGGATTTCATGGCTTCTTTTGGGCTCTGTACCTTATTTTATCTAATACCTATGCGTTAGTATTTGTTTTACCTTAGTCTAATTTACATTAACATACATTATTCAAAATATATCCCATAAAAGATAGCTTTCTAATGGGAGATAAAATTATACTCTTGAGGAGTGATGTGTTAAGGATCTGGCAAAAGAAGAGGTAAGAATAAAGTCTAATTAGGTTTTGGAATAAAAAAAATCCCTTTAACTGAAAAGAATATACAAAAAGCGAGGAAAAGAAATAAATGAAAATCAGTTTTCTTTTCTGTGTCCTCATAAAACTCAATGGAAATATTTCTTTTAATTTCTTATATGTGTAATATTTATTTTAGAGTTTTGTACTATGTGCAATAATGAAGCAATCTCTTCATGTAAGCCAATATTGGCAATCTAATTTCACAATGCTTTTGTTGAAGGTGGGTGTGACAAAAAATTGCCTTGGATATGTTCTTCTAACTAAGATGCTTTTTCAGGTCTCAGTGGGAGAACAGGACCCTAGAATTTCAGAGACTTGAAGTGTCAGGGTAGGGAGATAGCCAATCACTAAAATAAGTATCAGGGAGGAGAAGCAGAAAGGATTGAGGGACCGGCTAACTGGGAGGTCAGCGAACAGGATTTAAATATGTAAGCAAAACAAAATAAAAATAAATTTCTGTGACATGCATTATTGACACCTACAAAAGAAACATAACAGGAAATAACAAATATCTGTCTTTAATGTCTCACATACAAGAAGATATAAGCTAGCAGACTAGATATGCAAATAGATTCCAACATTTTGATGCATACAAAAACACCTAAATAACAGAGAGAGTCAGTATATCAGAGGAAAAGTCTGGATAAAGATCTTCCAAGGAAATGGTCCCAAGAAACAACCTGGAGATGCCATCCTAATATCCAATTAAATAGACTTTTTACCAAAAGTTATCAAGTGAAATGAGAAAGGACACTTCATCTTCAAAAAAAAAAAAAAAAAAAAAAATCTAGAAAGAGAACATCTCAGTTCTGAACAGTTATGTCCCGAATGCAAAGGAACTCACATTCATAAAGCAACTTTACTAAAGCTCAAAACACAAATTGAATCCCAAATAAGAATGGTGGTAAACTTAAACACTCCATTCTCACTAATGGAATACACATTGAAAAAGAAACTAAACAGAGACAGGGTAAAACAAATAGAGGTTATGAACCAAATGTATTTAACAGATGTCTACAAAAGAGAAGAGTATATATTCTTCTCACCAACTCATGGTACCATCTCTAAAATTGACCATATAATGTGCCACATGACAAGCTTCAATAAATAAAAGAAGATAGAAATAACCACATACACCCTAACAAATCAGCATGGCTGAAGGCTGGTCTTCAATAAGAATGAAAACAAGAGAAAGCTTACATACATTTGGAAAATAAACCATGCTCTACTAAATGATAAGTTAGTCAGAGATGAAATAAAAAAATTTAAGCCTTATGGGACTTCAAGGAAAATGATTGCAAAATATGTCCAATGGTGCACAGTGAAAGTAGTGCTAAGAGAAAAAAATTCACAGCAGTAAGTTCTTTGATAAAGGATTGGAGTGATCTATCACTAGGAATTTAACAGCACACCTGAGAGCTTTAGAACAAAAAGAAGCAAACACACCCCAAAGGAGTAAAACTTAGGGTCAAAAATCAACTAAATAGAAACAAAGAAAAAGATACACAGAATCAGCCACACCCAAAGTTTGTTTTTGAGAAATAAAGAAAATAGATAAATAAACCCGTAGCCAAACTAAGGCCTAGAGACACTATCCAAATTAGAAAACAAACAAATAAGTAAACAAAAAACAAAGTGAAACAAAACAAAAGAAAAAAGAGAAGTGAAAAAGGAGACATAACAAGGAAATTAAAAATATGAAATCATCAGATCCTACAACAAAAGCTTATACGAAAGAATATAAATAAATAAACAAAATAAAACAAAACAAAACAAAAAAACTCAAAAAACAAAAAACTGGAAAACCTATCTGAAATGGATGGTTTTCTAGCAGGAAACCTGCGATCATGCCATATTGCTTAAGGAAATAGAAGAAACCTTTAAATCCTCACAACACCCTCCCCACCAGAAGACAAACAAACCTCAGGGTCAGATGGCTATAATGCAGAATTCTATGAGACCTTCAAAGAAGAACTAACAGCAATATTCTTCAAATTTTTCCATAAAATATCAGAAGAATGAACACTACCTAATTAATTATCTGAAGCTGTAGTATCCATGCAAAAATACTCAACATCCTTACAAATTGAACCCAAGAACACATCAAAACCATCATTCACCACTTTCAAGTAGGCTTCATCCAAAGGATGCAAAGTTGGTTCAACATACAAAAATCCATGAACATAAACAACTATAAATTAAACTAAAAAAAAACCTAAATATTCTGCTTAGATACAGAAAATTCATTTGACAAAACACAGTACTCCTTCATGATGAAATAATTTAAGGCCAATAGTTAAACATGGTAAAAGCATTTTACTGCAAATGGACAGCCAATATCAAATCAATTGAAGGGATTCTTGAAAAAAAATACCACAAAACTCATTGACAGGACAAAAATGGCCACTCCCTTCATATCTATTTACCCCCCCCCAAAAAAAATCAAGAAGATCTCTTAAGATCAAGTAAAGGTATCACTATTTGCAAATGATATGATAGTATACATAAGCAACTGTAAATTCTCCCAGAGAACTTCTGCTGCTGATAAACATCTTCAGGAAGTAGCTGGATACGAAATTAACTCAAATAAATCAACAGTTTTCCTTTATTCGGATAAAAAAGAGAGGTTTAGAAAAAATTAGAGCAACAACTCCCTTTACAATAGCCATAAATAATATAAAGTATCTTGAGTAACTCTAAACAAACAAATGAAAGATCTGTTCATGTTCAAGTTTCTCACCAAAAAATCGAAGAAGATCTCAGAAAATGGAGAGATCTCCCATGCTCCTGGTTCAGCTTAACTAACAGTAAAAATTGCCATCCTACCAAAAGCAATCTACAGATCATTGCAATATCCAATAAAATCCAAGCACACTTCTTCAAGCCATGGAAAAGAAATTCTCAAATTCATCTGGAAATGCAAAAATCATAGAATAGTGAACATTAATTTTTACAATAGAAGAACTGCTAGTGAAGTCACCATCCTTGACCTCAAGCTATAATACAGAGCCATAATTATAAAAATTTCATAGTATTGGCAGAGAAATGAACAGAGAGAAATGTACAGATTGATCAATGGAATAGAATTGAAGACCTAGACATGAAACTACATACTTAAAGCCAATAGACATTTGACTAAGAGGAAAAAAATGGAAAAAAAGAAAGCATCTTAAATAAATCATGTTGTCTAACTGGAAGTCACCATGTAGCTAAATGAAAATCAATCCATATTTGTAGCTTTGCATAAACCTCAATTCCAAGTGAATCAAGGACCTCAACATAAAACCACATAAACTGAAACTATTAGAAGAAAAAGTGGCAAAGTTCTTTGAACTTATTGGCTCAATGGGAAACTTCCTAAATATCTTAAACAGAAATCCAGTATATCAGGCTCCAACATCAAGAATTGCTAAACAGAACATCATGAAACTGGAAAAATCTGTAAGATAAAGGACATAATCAATAAAGCAAATCTTCAACCCATAGACTGGAAAAAAAATCTTCACTATCCCCAAATCAAATATAGGGTTTATATCCAAAATATGTATATGTGTATGTGTGTGCGTGTGCATGTGTGTGTGCTAAGAAGCTAACCCCCAACAAATCAAACACCCAATTAAAAAATGTGGTATAGAACTAAACAAAGAATTCACATCAGAGCAATTGAGAATAGCTGAGAATCACTTGAAATGTTCAAAGTTCTATGTGAGCAGGAAAATGCAAATCAAAATGACCCTGAGATTCCAAGTCACACAAATCAGAATGGTTAATATCAAGTTGTTTTATGGGCCTGAGCATTTGGGTCAACTGTGCAGAGAATGTAAAGTCCATGCTGAATATCTGATTTCTTTTCCTATACCCATGTAACATTTTTCACATCTGTCTCTCTGTCAGAATCACTGTATGACTTTCAGTTGGACCTGTTCTTGTATACACATGCAAGCACTTTGGTATGTACTCCATTCACACCCATATAAGTAAAATAATATGAATAATTTTTGTGAAAATTTTATTCTATTTATTTTTCTAAATAATGTCGATTATTTGTTTTATTAGAAATAATTTTATATCATTTTATGTAATAATTTTGAGTATGTATTATGTAAGAATATATGGATTTCAGAAGACACCTAGTAGAATTAGGCTTTCTCATGTTACTCAATAGACAAATATGGATGTTATTGCAAAATGTGTTTCTTAGGGGACATTGCTAATGATCATATATCCATGAAGACTAACTTAGGGAAGTGATAGTTGTGTTAATGTTGATGCATTTGACACCCATACCTTATCCCAATGTGGGAGGAGAATTGAACAGTATGAAGATTTAGTGGATCTGCAAGCACTCAATTGTCTTTTTGGAAAATTCATTTTCTAGGAAGCAGCATAATCAAAGCATCTGTCTCCCAATCCATTCTTTCAGAATTTTGTGAGTTCAGGACCTCAATCAGAACTGCACACCAAGGGCAGTCTCAGAAAAATTAGGTACATGAATATCAGAATTTTTCCCTATCCCTTCCATAACTACAGTATAATAGCATTTTAATATATTTGCAAACCTATTTAATTTTGTTTTAGTTTTCATGGTTTAATATTTTGACAGTATATTCATTATTCTTTTCCCAATTGGCTCCCAGATTCATCCTCATCCTATATCTCCTCCCCCAAGTCCAAGAGGATACCCCCACCTCTCTGACCACAAAACCTTCCCAATACATTTTAGCCTTATGTCTTTCAGGGGTTAGGTGAGTTTTCTCTCAATAAGGTCAGACCAGGCAGTCCTATGTTGCATATCTGCTGGGGGCCTCATATTAGCTCGTGGTTTCTGCCTAGTTAGTGGATCAGTGCCTGACAATTCTTGGTTGTCTGGGTTAGTTGAGATGGATGGTTTTCCTATGGGTCACCCTCCTTCTCAGGATCCTACAACTATCCCCTAAATAAAACACAGTGGTCACTGGCTTCTGTCCATTGTTGGATATAATATGTTTTGTGTTTGTAATCAGAAAAAGAACATTTTTAACTTGACTATTGACCAATAGCTTAAAAAGCTACTGTAAAAACTGACAGTATTCTGTAATGAGTGTACTCCTACTAGAAATCAGGAAATGTATTCTTATTGTATCTTTGTTGATTTTTAGTTTGTTTTTTAGTCCAATTGATTGTTTGATTTGATAGATTGTTTCTATGTGTTATTCCTGTCTGTCATAGAATTCACATTCTATACAAGGTTATAGATCCCACTGCCTTATCAAATTGATTTGAAGGTACCTGAGGCAAAATATCTATGAAAGCAAAATGTTGGATAAAATTTTAATAATAATTTGAGAATTTTAGGTCTCCCAGAGGAAACTAAAGAAGTGAATGATTGCAAGATTTTATGAACATTGTTTTCAAGAATGATAGATATGTCATTAGACATCACTAGAGGAACCAGTGATAGTGATTCTAAATCTAGATACATTCACTAATATTTGGTGAGTATATACCAACATTATATTTGCCAGAATTCCTGAAATATTTGTTCAGAAATATGATTTCTCCCTGAACTTTTGGATAGAATTTCTGGCTGGTTCCATTAAAATGATGTAGATTTTTGGGTGCAAAGATACATCCAAGCATCCCTGCACTGTGTGCCAAGATGGAGAAGATCACAACAGCAACCATGACCATACCCTTGGTGCTACGGTAGACAGGAAGCGAACCTACACAGACACTGCAGAACACCAGCATGCTGATGTCAAGGACTTGCCTTTGTTGAATGTGTCAGACAGATTCTTTTTCAGGAAAGCTACAGTGAAACTTCCCAGGGTCAGGCAGGCCAAGTATCTGAGTACACAGTTGAATGCCATAATAGAACCATTGCTATACACAATGATGATGTGTATAGCACATCATGCTCAGAATGTTCACCAATATCAAGAATGGGTGAGAAATTGCTAGTCAAATTGCACCCAGAATACATTGCAATAGGGAACATATAGAATAATGGAGTTTGTTGTCCCTGATAACAGGAAGGCTCTTAACCTTCTTCCTGGTTGTGTGACTTTGAAAGCCAGAACCATAGTGATTGTTTTGGCAAGAACTGGGGAAACAACCACAGTGAATACAATTACAAATGTGACCTGCTATAAGATACAGGCAGCTCTGATAGATTGGTCAATGAAGAAAAGGGAGCACAGAAAATAGAACATAAGTGACAGGATTAATAAGTAGCTGAGAATTCTGTTATTGGCCTTCACTATAGAGTGTTATGGTGCTTCACAGAGACCCAAAGTACCACAGCTCTGAAGGCAGACAAACAGAAGTGTATTAAGGCAAGAACAATCCCCAGGTGTATTCATAACTTTGAAGTGTCACTTTTCTGAAATGCATTAGTTCTATTCTGCGTTGGCATATTGGCATTTTGGAGAGTTCACACACTGATCCATATCTGATGTTCAAAGAAAATTTTAGTTAGTGCTGCTTTAGAAACGTTTTTGACAATGTATTTCAAGTAAGGTTGTTGAAAGAATCATCAGAATGCTGCCTTTGTTGCTGACAATATAATTTCAAGGATAGTGCTGCACAGCATTGCTTTCAATTTATAATGTTCATAATGATATAAGGGAAAATAAAAACAGGAATTTATTTATTTGTCTATTTAACTTTGTTGATTATAACCTTTTTTATGTTATCAGAAAGCAAAGATTTCCAAAACCAAGTATTTGTTCTATGTTGATACAAGTTGATTATTGAACTGAAAGAAGATTCCTCATAAACCATAATGTTTTGTAGTATATTTTATAAATAAATAGCCCCACACTCATTGTTTGCTAAGATCATTAACTGTTTTTGAATTCATTTCTTGTGACACATTATGACTCTGACTTTACTGGAATAATACCTGTAATAACTACATTAGAATTTACTATAGAAACAACACTAAATTGAACAGGTAGGCTGGATGTGTGTGTGTGTGTGTGTGTGTGTGTGTGTGTGTGTGTGTGTCCTAAGATATAATTCTCATCATGGCTACAATATGAACTGCGATTGTAATTGAAATCATTTTTTTTTGTAATTTCCGAGAACATTTATGTGCTTCTTTGCTTTTGAGAATTCTTATCTAGAACGGTGCATTTGTGGAGGGCTACTATTTGATAAGTGGCTTAAAACCCTAAGAAGTTGGTTTAGCTCTAAATAGAATATTTTGTTCTAGCAGAGAACCTAAGTTCAGATCTCAGAACCTATGTCAGGTGTCTCAGGATTAAACACAAATGTAACTACAGGGGTATTATTTCATCTTATGTGTACCTGTAAATGCGTTACACATCCCAAACAAATAACAATTAATATAATAAAATTTTTATACACTATTGTGGAATTCATTGATATAAGTATTAATTCTTTTATATTTTTATATCTAAAACAATTTCAGTATATTTTAAAAAATTATGTTTGATCATAGTGTAATGTTGAAATGCATGACTTCAAAGGACATCTTCTGAGTAGGTTCTTGGTTCTACTTCATGCATCATGGGAATAAAATCAGATCGTAAGCCTTATCAAAAAATGAGAAAGCCTAATTCTTCTAGGTGTATTCTGAAATCCATACATTCTTACATAATACAGACTTTTAATGACCAGCTATGAATAATGGAAACACAATGAAGACATGTTGGATAAATTCTGAATGTCTAGTTATTCTGAGAAAGAGCTGATGGTGAACTGTGTGTAAAATCTAGAGATTGCAACCTGATTTTTTTTTTAGTTAATTTTTTTTTATAGATTACCTCATTTGCCTTTTTTTTATTACTAACTTGAGTATTTCTTATTGATATTTCGATTGTTATTCCCTTTCCCGGTTTCTGGGCCAACATCCCCTAACCTCCCCCCTTCTTTATGGGTGTTCCCTCCCATCCTCCCCCATTGCCGCCCTCCCCCAACAATCTAGTTCACTGGGGGTTCAGTCTTAGCAGGACACAGGGCTTCCCCTTACACTGGTGATCTTACTAGGATATTCAATGCTACCTATGAGGTCAGAGTCCAGGGTCAGTCCATGTATAGTCTTTAGGTAGTGGCTTAGTCCCTGGAAGCTCTGGTTGCTTGGCATTGTTGTTCATAAGGGGTCTCGAGCTCCTTCAAGCTCTTCCAGTTCTTTCTCTGATTCCTTCAACGGGGGTCCTATTCTCAGTTCAGTGCTTTGCTGCTGGCATTCGCCTCTGTGTTTGCTGTATTCTGGCTGTGTCTCTCAGGAGAGATCTACATCCGGCTCCTGTCTGCCTGCACTTCATTGCTTCATCCATCTTGTCTAATTGGGTGGCTGTATATGTATGGGCCACATGTGGGGCAGGCTTTTTAATTATTTTTTTTTCAAATTGGCACAAAGTATTGTGAACAGACTGAGGGAACTTTAATTGGGATATTTTCTCAGCCAACACTAGCCTGTCTTCATACCTTTCAAGCATTTTCTTAGTTGGTATTTGACATAGAGTGCCCATCTCACTGTGGTTAGTATAGCTTGTATATAGTGTTCATTTCATATCTATGCCTTAGTTCAAGTCTGCAGATAACCACATTTGTCTCTTTTGATTATAAGCCGTATATGAAATCATCCTTTCCTCCTCATGTTTCTTATGATCAAAATTTAATTAAAGCAATAGAGAAGCAAGTTACTATTTGAAGACATTTGAAAGAGGAACAGTATGTGATTAGATCATTGATAACAAATATGACCTTGAACAAATTAGCATTTTAAAGCATGAGATTGTATATAAAAACAGTGGAATGTGCAGACTGCAGACACCGGTTTAATATGTTTGAAAATGATAAATTGATATGTAGTGACCTTAATTGTGGAGTGTTTCATTAAGTCAAAATGATCTATAGTAGGTGCAAATAATGAAAAAGGCTGGATAAAAATTAGATTGTTTAACATTAATTGATAATTTTAAGAATTCTTCTTATGATTTTCATATTGTTGAAATGGTCTTACCATGAAATATCAGTAGATTAATACAGGCA
This sequence comes from Rattus rattus, assembly GCF_011064425.1. NCBI lineage: Eukaryota > Metazoa > Chordata > Mammalia > Rodentia > Muridae > Rattus > Rattus rattus. Next base: position 175,580,418 of record NC_046155.1, on the reverse strand, counting down.
ATGAGGGTCGGAGTAATTTTCTCTTTTTTCCCCATCATTTTCTTTAAATTTATTTTAATACATTGTAATCTTTTAAAGACAATTTAGAGTTAGAGTACTAAAATGGCATACTTTTATGCTTCATATTCATTTTTATGCTAGAATCTCCCTTTCGTACATAGCAGATTCAGGCTCACCACATAGGGTATACTGGCAAGAAATAGTGATATTCAGGCCACTGCCTCTAAAGTACTTAGATTAAAAACATGATCAACAAAACTACTTGTCACTACTTCAGATTTTCATGGATAATGATTTTCTCAACATTATTGATTATATTATAGTATTGTCAACAGGTTTGTAAAAAAAAAGTCATACCAATATGTGTTCCTTCTGTTTTATCATGTTTTATTTCATTAACACTAAATGAATTTTGGGCTTCTTTAACAGCCATTTCTGAATGTTTATGGATAATAATGTTATTCCAGTGTGTGTGGTGTATTGCACTCAAAAAAATCTGCATATGTGGAAGTATACCTGAATCTCTGGATTAAACTCGACTGGTTCTCCGAGAATAATCTCTCTGTTGTATCTTATGTTCTTTTGGTGTGTGCTTTAGTCAAGAATAACTCCATACATATCCATCATATTTTTTGTTACCTTATTTCATTTCCCCTCTCATTACACATTTAATATCTTCCTCCAAATTTATAAGGAAAAGTTCTCCTCTTGTATGTGAATGAGTCTCCAGTTCTTCGGAAGGCACCAAGGAATATCTTCAAATATAAAAAAGCTTTCTTGTTATTGATTACATTTAGAGAATATTACCAAAAATATTCAGCCATGTGGAAGATTATTTTTTAATTTTGTTTCATTGTTGTTATTGCCCTATTTGATGTGTTTTCAGAGCCATTTCTTTGTCTGTTGAACTTGTGCTGTCTATATGTTCCTTTGAAATTTTGTACATCTTACGTAAAAGTATCAAGGTGCTCTTCAAGTTTCTTAAAAGTGATGTTAGTGTAAATATGAATTTCTGCAATTGTATTCATTAATGAGCTTGGTAAATGCCCTATTATATGGGAAAACAATTTCTGAGTATAATAATAAATGTTAGCAATTATGGAAATTAATATTTCATAACTGTAACATTAGTCTCACTTGAACCAACTTGATTGCACAGGTTTAAGATAAGGAAGGAGATTACTGTGTAACAACAAAAAAGATATGAAAAGTATATTGTTAAATTTAAAGGGAAGAATATAAAATGGTGGTGAAGAACAGTTTTATATTCATTACATTTCAGATAATGGTTCTCATAGAAAAATGGTATTTTTATTCATCCATGAAATCTTCAGTGAATTAGTAAAATATATATTAAAAATGAACAAAAAGGTAATACAGTAGCCTAGAAATTGGTTCCTGATGTGACAAAATATTTCTTTTCAATATGTCACAGTGTTTACTGTTGTGTTTAATAAGTCAATAAGTTATTACATATCCACATTTCTAATTCCTGTGGCCAACTCAATCTTGTCTCTATATACATAAAATGTTCCACCATGTGGAAAATACAGGTTGAACTTTCCTATTTACATTTTAATCCCAAGGCATTGTGAGAAATTCTGAATATGAAAAATGTCAAGGTCTTCCTGTTCTCTCTCTCTCTCTCTCTCTCTCTCTCTCTCTCTCTCTCTCTCTCTCTCTCTCTCTCCCTCTCTCTCTCTGTTTCTCGTTTCATAATCATTCTGTCCCCAAGAGGTTTAGTCTAGTGGGTCTTTCTGAGAAACGAGTTTAGCTAAAAGACGAGCATTGCACAACAATATATATACCATTCCTTCAAGTCATAAAATGTATTATAATTTCATAGTAAAGGAAACATCATTTAAAGAATGAAAGTGAGAAATACAAAAAAAGCAATTGGAGATATGAAATTATCAGGTTTGATGTGGAGGTGCTTTATCCACTTGGACTTGAGGTTTCTATATGGGAATAAGAAAAGATCATGTTACATTCTTCTACAGGCTGACCTCCAGTTGAACCAGCACCATTTGTTGTAAATGCTGCATTTCTTCCCCTGGAGAGGTTTAGTTCCTTGTCAAAGATCAAGTGACCATAGGTGTGTGGGTTCATTTTTGGGTCTTCAATTCTATTCCATTGATCTAACTACCTGACTCTGTACTAATGCCTTGCAAATTTTACCACTATCTCCCTGTAATACAGCTGGAAGTTAGGGATGGTGATTCCCAGAAGATTTTTAGTTGTTGAGAATAGTTTTCATTATCCTGGTTGTTCTTTTTTTTTGTTATTTCTAAAGAACTTGCAATTTTCTATTTATAGCTCTGTGAAAAATTGACTTTGTATTTTGATTTTTATTGCATTCAATCTGTATATAGCTTTCAGAAAGATGTCCATTTTTAATATTTTAATCTTGCCAGTCCATGACCATGAGAGATCTTTCCACATTCTGATTTCTTCTTCAATTTATTTTCTCAGACACTGGAATTTCTTGTCATACAGATCTTTCACTTGCTCAGTTAAAGTCATACCCTGGTATATCATATTAACCGTGACTATCGGGAATGGTGTCATTTCCCTAATTTCTTTCTCAGCCTGTTTATTCTTTGAGAAGAGGAATGGTGCTGATTTGTTTGGGCTAACTTTATATCCAGTCACTTTGCTGAAATTCTTTATTAATCGTAGGAGTTCTTTGGTTGAATTTTTGATGTCACTTAAGTATACTGTCATATCATCTGCAAAGACTGATATTTTGACTTCTTTTTGTTGTCTAACTGCTCTGGCTAGGCTTTCAAGTACTACATTAAACTGATAGGGAGAGTGGGTCAAGCGGATCAAGAACATCCACATGAAACCAGATGCAATGAAACTAAGAGAAAAGAAAGTGAGGAAGAGGCTCAAGCACATGGGCAAAGGGGAAATTTTCCTGAAAAGAATACCAATGACTTATGATCTAAGATCAAGGATGAACAAATTGAACCTCATAAAATTGCAAAGTTTCTTTAGGGAAAAGGACACTGTCAATAGAACAAACAGCAACTAACCAATTGGTAAAAGATCTTTACCAATCCTACATTCAACAGAGGGTTAATATCCAATATATAGAAAGAACTGAAGAAGTAAAGCTCTAGAGAATCAGGTAACCACTTATAAAACAGTGGGCTACACAGTTAAACAAAGAATTCTCAACTGAGGAATATTGAGTAGCTGAAAAGCACCTAAAGAAATGATCAAAATCCTCAATCATCAGGTAAATGCAAACCAAAACAACTCTGAGATTCTATATCACAGAGTAAAGAAGATCAAAATTTCAGGTAATAGCAGATATTGATGGGAATGTGCAGAAAGAGGAACACTCCTCCATTGTTGGTGGGATTGCCAACTGATACAACCACTCTGGAAATCACTCTGGTGGTTCCTCAGAAAACTGGACAAATTATTAACTGAGGATTCAGCTCTATCACTCCTGGACATATACCTAAACTGTGTTCCAACATATAAAAAGGATGCATGCTCCACTATGTTCAGAGCAGCCTCATTTATAATAATCGGAAATAGGAAACAACCCAGATGTCTTTCAACAGAGGAGAGGATAAAGAAAATTTTGTACATTTACACAATTGAGTAATACTCAGCTATTAAAACCAATGTCTTCATGAAATACTTAGGCCAATGGATGGAACTAGAAAACATCCTGAGTGAGGTACTCAATAGCAAAAGAACATGCATGGTATGCACTCACTGATAAGTGGCTATTCGCTCAAAAGCTTGCTATACCCAATGTGCAATTCACAGATGATTTGAAGCTCCAAAAGGAGAAAGACCAAAATGTGGATGCTTTACACCTTCTTAGATGGAAGAACAAACATGCTCACAGGAGGAAATATTGTGACAAATTGAGTATTAGAGACCAAAGGAAAGGCTAAACTACCATCCCAAGAGTGCAAACGGATGGACCTATGGTTCCAGCTGCAAATGTAGCAGAGGATGGATTTGTCAGGCATAAAGGGAGGAGAGGCACTGAGGCCTGTCAAGACATGATGCCCCAGTGTAGGAGAATGTCAGAGTAGGTAGCTAGAAGGGAGTGGGTATTTGGGTGAGAAAGAACCATCATAGTAGGTGGGAGAGGTTGGATGGGATAGTAGGTTTCTGGAGGGAAAAAAGAGAATGGGGATAACATTTAAAATGTAAACTAAAAATATCCAACTGAAAATAAAATGTTTAAAACATGAAATTATCATAAAATTCCAAGTATTTCAGTTCTCTTAAACTACTCAACACAAACTGACAAAAATTCAGAACCTAACACAGATATGCAACATAAACACACATAGACACAAACACACATTAACACATAGAGAGTCTCAATCTTTTCTGAATCACACATATAATACAGCTATATACTTATGTACACACTAATATACATACATGTTCACACACACACACACATATATATATATATATAAACATATAAAAATTCAGGCACAAAAATGACATACATATGCACAGATATGAATTTACACAAAATATGTACATTGGCACACATATAAACACACACACACACACACACACACACACACACACACACCCAGGTCTCTGTACACCCACAAAGACAGACAGACAGACTGACAGCAACACACAGGAAGAAGCATAAATTATAAGCACCATTCCAGAATGATATGACACACATGACACAAAAAGGCAGGTAAAGGCTAATACCTGCATAAAGGAATAGGCAGACAACTACAGAGTAAAGCAGATATAAATATGGATAGGCACATAGAAACACTCTCAGAATGCACACAATGGTACGCAAGACACATACTCTGACTAACACTCAAAGAAATATACACACATATACAAACACATTATTGAACAAAATTCATACATAGAAAAATGTTGCTCCCATCGACAGTCATACAAAGAGATGCACATGTATGTACAAAACAAAACAGATATTAACACAGGTACACAGAAAGCATAAAAATATACCTTTGCACAATGAGAAAGATGCATTCAGACCTATAAACTTATTTTTATTGATGGAACTGAATAACAACACTTTTTCTTGTTTAATTGCTCTTAGAAACCAAATAAGTTACCCAGAGACAACATGGCAGCCAGAATCTTTGGAGGACTCTAATAAAAACCATTCCTTAAAGTGATTTCCATATAATTGATGAATATAAATAAAAGCTCTTCTTCTCATCATATAGAAAATTAATGAAGAAGTTCTGTCTATAGTGAATATTGAAAGGGGTATGCTGATGCATATCCATGTGCTCTGTATGAAAAATGAGTTATCAGAAGCCAATAATGTCTCTTTCTTAGAAAACTTCACTAATGAAATCCCACTCTTGTATTTTATGAGGAAGAAAAAAATGAAAAACAAGATAAGACATAGCAATACATTCCACAAAGATATGACTTAATCATCTTATTAAAGATAGTGATATATAATAACAATAGCAGTATGTTGATGAAATTTTTGACAGAGATTCTAATGACAATTGGCACTCTGACACTTCATGGTTGGTCAAACACTCACAGGTAGTAAAATGGTTAACTCCACAGACTGGATTTTACGTTTTATCCTTTCTAGTATCATTGAAATATCATGAACTGCCAGGCTAAAAATGGATTTTCACCATGCCTTTGCAAATATGCTCCAGATAATTAAATGTTAAGTGATAGAGAAAATGTTTGCAAAATATAATTCTGTTCCATGACAGTTTACACTGACAACTAAACTTGTAACATCACCATGATGGTAAATGGTAAATCTGCCATTTAAATTTTAACAATGACAATGTAAACTTATGACCCAGATGAAGATAATACATATCGGGGAACAAAAATAATATTTTCCACATTTTGGAACACCATGAATCAATCTCTACTTCCTGAGATTTGTATCAGTAAACACTCTGACTGCCAGTCATTCAAGACTGCAAGTTACTCTCTGCCACCTTGCCAGAATCAATTCTTCATGACCTCCCCTATTCTTCCTTCCTGGAATCTGTCAATTGCTGGAGGTCACACATAGTGGAAGACCTAATATGTCTCTGATTGGTAAGTACTGTGGAACTACATAGATTGACATAAGTGTTAGTACAATCTCCTCCATTAATTTTCTTAATATCTTTCAAAGTCTCCCAAAGAGAAATGTTGTTACAAATTCTTTGCCTAGGATAACTCACACATGGAAATAAGATGTCCAAGCAAGTAAAAAAAAAATATAAAGATGTCAGCCAATCCTGTCCTGTAATCAGAAATGAATATGTAGTGTCTTTGAAACAGACAAAATTAGGGCAAGGCATATAAAAATTTTCCTTACATAAATGGAGTTCATTTTTTAAATCAAATGGCTAAAACTGTATTTTATAATCAAAGAAAGACATATTTAGTAGAAGATCAGGATTCCTGTTGCTCTCATCCATTAAAAAGACTAATGCCACAGCATTTTGTGGTTTTTGGTTGTTTTTCAGTAAAAGAGCACAGTTTTTTTATTATGGACAGGTGTCTATACATTATCAGTTATGCCCAATAGAAGCACTATTCTGTACTTAAAGTTTCTGCATCTGATATCTAAAGATGAAAAAACAAAAAAAAAACGACTCTTGTTCTGAGATTTGAGTTGACATGATAACCTAGAAAATAGCAAACACTTTAAAGTTCATTTTGGTGTGTCTCCAATAAATAGATATGGAATTGACCTCTTTTACAAAGTGGATTTCCATGTCTGTTTTAGAGTACTTGATTAAAAAGTAAAGAGAAAACCACAGATATGGACAAAACACTAATTCTGATCATGTTTTCATTTTAAAATTATTAAGCAATGTTAGAAATATGTGTTATAAGAGCTATTGAGTTTATGATTTTTTGTGAAATTAACTGAATTTATTAAAGAAGGAAAATCATAATTTATTTATCAGTGCCTAATATTCTTTCTGCAGCAACATTTGGTTCTTGTACTTACATCACTTATAATTAGTGGTCAATTTTCTTAACATGTTCCATCATATCTACACTCATCTTGGTAATTTTTCTTTTGGTCATTGGTGAAAATATAAATTCAAATATCAAACATTAATTTGGTAAGTCATAGATGTCTACACATATGCTTGTATGTATTTCAGCAAGGATTATTTAGGTCATAAGAGGGGAATATATCCAAATGTTTTATAATATACTTTGCTGTAGACAATCCTTGCTTCAAATGTGCAGGTATACAATTGTACCTGGTACTTACTGCTGAGATTAAGGGCTTGCCCCACCACCTAAGTAAAATTCAACTACTTTCTATTTACAAAAGAATGAGATATATTCATTCTAGGAACTTCTCATCATTACAAGTTAATTCTTTGGAAAATTGTTTGATAACTTTTCTAGTTAAAAATAAAGCAATACTTGCATAATACCGAGGACTAGGAAAATGAGGAAATTCAGCGATATTTGTATTTGCCAGTACTATATGTTTATAAATAGAAGGAATTTTTATGTAATATGTTCAGTTTTGTAATAAAAGTGGGCCACATGAGAGTGTAAATTAAATAATGCCATATGGTGTTTGTTTATATACAGACTAATATCTCCAGTCTCATCCTTGTCACTTACTATAGTCTGATCAATAAACACTAAACATATGCCTATATATTTAATCATTGATATAATCAGGTGTTTATCAAAAATTGTATCCCTGTGGTGTTTTCATTTTATACCCTACAAAATTGGCCATTTTTGGATATTCTATATAAACAGACACACAATTTTCAATTAAAATTTTTACTAATATACAAAAGTAATTTGAGAATAATCCTTGTGCAGAGCTCAAAGTTCAGTGAATTTTTAGGAAACATCAGTTACTTAAGCTGTCTGTGTAGCCTAACATTCTTTTTTTTTTTTATAACATCTTGACTGATCTTTATTTATTTACCTATTGACATATACATAGGCTACTTATATAACTTAGCTATTATACAGTGCTGTAGTAAACATGGGCATAGAGTTGTCTCTTTTTGCTGCATAGTTTTTTTTTGTTGTTTTTTTTTATTAACTTGAATATTTCTTATGTACATTTCGAGTGTTATTTCCTTTCCCGGTTTCCGGGCGAACATCCCCCTCCCACCTCCCCTTCTTTATGGGTGTTCCCCTCCCCATCCTCCCCCCATTGCCACCCTCCCCCCAACAGTCTGGTTCACTGGGGGTTCAGTCTTAGCAGGACACAGGGCTTCCCCTTCCACTGGTGCTCTTACTAGGATATTCATTGCTACCTATGAGGTCAGAGTCCACGGTCAGTCCATGTATAGTCTTTAGGTAGTGGCTTAGTCCCTGGAAGCTCTGGTTGCTTGGCATTGTTGTACATGTGGGGTCTCGAGCCCCTTCAAGTTCTTCCAGTTCTTTCTCTGATTCCTTCAACGGGGGTCCTATTCTCAGTTCAGTGGTTTGCTGCTGGCATTCACCTCTGTATTTGCTGTATTCTGGCTGTGTCTCTCAGGAGCGATCTACACTTCTGCAATTCTTTGCTTCATCCATCTTGTCTAATTGGGTGGCTGTATATATATGGGCCACATGTGGGGCAGGCTCTGAATGGGTGTCCTTCAGTCTCTGTTTTAATCTTTGCCTCTCTCTTCCCTGCCAAGGGTATTCTTGTTCCCCTTTTAAAGAAGGAGTGAAGCATTCACATTTTGATCATCCGTCTTGAGTTTCATTTGTTCTAGGCATCTAGGGTAATTCAAGCATTTGGGCTAATAGCCACTTATCAATGAGTGCATACCATGTATGTCTTTCTGTGATTGGGTTAGCTCACTCAGGATGATATTTTCCAGTTCCAACCATTTGCCTACGAATTTCATAAAGTCGTTGTTTTTGATAGCTGAGTAATATTCCATTGTGTAGATGTACCACATTTTCTGTATCCATTCCTCTGTTGAAGGGCATCTGGGTTCTTTCCAGCTTCTGGCTATTATAAATAAGGCTGCGATGAACATAGTGGAGCACGTGTCTTTTTTATATGTTGGGGTATCTTTTGGGTATATGCCCAAGAGAGGTAGAGCTGGATCCTCAGGCAGTTCAATGTCCAATTTTCTGAGGAACCTCCAGACTGATTTCCAGAATGGTTGTATCAGTCTGCAACCCCACCAACAATGGAGGAGTGTTCCTCTTTCTCCGCATCCTCAACAGCATTTGCTGTCACCCGAGTTTTTTATCTTAGCCATTCTCACTGGTGTGAGGTGAAATCTCAGGGTTGTTTTGATTTGCATTTCCCTGATGACTAAAGATGTTGAACATTTCTTTAGGTGTTTCTCAGCCATTCGGCATTCCTCAGCTGTGAATTCTTTGTTTAGCTCTGAACCCCATTTTTTAATAGGGTTATTTGTCTCCCTGCGGTCTAACTTTTTGAGTTCCTTGCATATTTTGGATATAAGGCCTCTATCTGTTGTAGGATTGGTAAAGATCTTTTCCCAATCTGTTGGTTGCCGTTTTGTCCTAACCACAGTGTCCTTTGCCTTACAGAAGCTTTGTAGTTTTATGAGATCCCATTTGGCGATTCTTGATCTTAGAGCATAAGCCATTGGTGTTTTGTTCAGGAAATTTTTTCCAGTGCCCATGTGTTCCAGATGCTTCCTTAGTTTTTCTTCTATTAGTTTGAGTGTGTCTGGTTTGATGTGGAGGTCCTTGATCCACTTGGACTTAAGCTTTGTACAGGGTGATAAGCATGGATCGATCTGCATTCTTCTACATGTTGACCTCCAGTTGAACCAGCACCATTTGCTGAAAATGCTATCTTTTTTCCATTTGATGGATTTGGCTCCTTTGTCAAAAATCAAGTGACCCTAGGTGTGTGGGTTCATTTCTGGGTCTTCAATTCTGTTCCATTGGTCTATCTCTCTGTCTCTGTACCAATACCATGCAGTTTTTATCACTATTGCTCTGTAATACTGCTTGAGTTCAAGGATAGTGATTCCCCCTGAAGTCCTTTTATTGTTGAGGATAGTTTTAGCTATCCTGGGTTTTTTGTTATTCCAGATGAATTTGCGAATTGTTCTGTCTAACTCTTTGAAGAATTCGATTGGTATTTTGATGGGGATTGCATTGAATCTGTAGATCGCTTTTGGTAAAATGGCCATTTTTACTATATTAATCCTGCCAATCCATGAGCATGGGAGATCTTTCCACCTTCTGAGGTCTTCTTCAATTTCTTTCTTCAGTGTCTTGATGTTCTTATTGTACAGATCTTTTACTTGCTTGGTTAAAGTCACACCGAGGTACTTTCTATTATTTGGGTCTATTACGAAGGGTTTCATTTCCCTAATTTCTTTCTCAGCTTGTTTCCCTTTGGCGTAGAGGAAGGCTATTGATTTATTTGAGTTAATTTTATACATAGCCACTTTGCTGAAGTTGTTTATCAGCTTTAGTAGTTCTCTGGTGGAACTTTTGGGATCACTTAAATATACTATCATATCATCTGCAAATAGTAATATTTTGACTTCTTCTTTTCCAATCTGTATCCCCTTGATCTCCTTTTGTTGTCTGATTGCTATGGCTAGAACTTCAAGAACTATATTGAATAAGTAGGGAGAGAGTGGGCAGCCTTGTTTAGTCCATGATTTTAGTAGGATTGCTACAAGTTTCTCTCCATTTAATTTAATGTAAGAAACTGGTTTGCTGAATATGGCTTTTACTATGTTTAGGTATGGGCCTTGAATTCCTATTCTTTCCAGGACTTTTATCATGAAGGGGTGTTGAATTTTGTCAAATGCTTTCTCAGCATCTAATCAAATGATCATGTGGTTTTGTTCTTTCAGTTTGTTTATATAATGGATCACGTTGATGGTTTTCCGTATATTAAACCATCCCTGCATGCCTGGGATGAAGCCTACTTGATCACGGTGGATGATTGTTTTGATGTGCTCTTGGATTCGCTTTGCCAGAATTTCGTTTAGTATTTTTGCGTCGATGTTCATAAGGGAAATTGGTCTGAAGTTCTCTTTCTTTGTTGGGTCTTTGTGTGGTTTAGGTATAAGAGTAAGTGTGGCTTCATAGAAGGAATTCGGTAGTGCTCCATCCGTTTCAATTTTGTGGAATAGTTTGGATAATATTTGGATCGCTTAAATGTACTATCATATCATCTGCAAATAGTGATATTTTGACTTCTTCTTTTCTGATCTGTATCCCCTTGACCTCCTTTTGTTGTCTGATTGCTCTGGCTAGAACTTCAAGAACTATATTGAATAAGTAGGGAGAGAGTGGGTAGCCTTGTCTAGTCCCTGATTTTAGTGGTAGCCTAACATTCTAAGGGCTATATTTCACAACAATTATTATTCCATATATTTCAAATATATTTTACACTTAAAGGAGAATGCCAAGCTGAACTTTATAAAAGATAAAAGCCAGTGATTATACATGAACACTATGAAGCACAAAGACACACTTCTTTTGGATTTTATCTTTTAAAGCATGTGGATGTCTTGCCTTATAATGACCTAAATATTCCTTGTTCATTACATGCAAACATATACAACAAGGTATTCATACCAAGTATGAGTTTCTGAGTGTAAAGATCTTCTCTTTCCCAAATTGATAAAGCATTAGAAAGCAAGAAGTGATCACATGCAATGAATTTGAGAGGGTAAGTTTTCATGTATGTAAAGTATTGTTAACTATATGCACCATGAATATTACTGTAACCAGAATATGGTGTAGGAGCAGCACAATGATGGAAAGATTGTCAGCAAAGTTTATAACCATTGATTGGTATACTTGGGATAAAACTCAATGCAATATTGTGGGATCAAATTCAATAAGTCATCACTACCTATTGTGCAACATAAAATGCTATTATGAGGCCTTTATGTGAAAGATCAATGTAGGTATTCCTTTTTTCTCAGCTTCTAGGATTTAAGACAGAGGTCACCTGAAAGAAAAACAAATATTCACTGGATTAATTAAAAGGAAGAAATAGGATTGAATCTCTAAAATAATTAAGCTTGCTTCGTGGTGTACAGATTTAGCAACAGGACAGAACACTCAAGGATTTGCCTAATATTCATCCTCAGAGCACTCAAGAAATATGGACGATGTCATTTACATGGAAAATACAAATGCACTTACAAGACATTCAGAGTCTGTTTGAAATAATCTTTCTCTTTAGGCAACTGAACTGCTCAAAGTATGAAGGAACAACTTATGTCCAAGTATTAATGTTTGACTTCATTAAAATTTATTCTCCAAAAGCATCTTGAATCAATGAATTTTACCATGAGAAATGGAACGTCGAGGATGAAGAATAGTGCCATCAAAATGAACATATCTTTCCTGCCTTAAACCTGAACAGTGTGGCTTGTGAAGTGCTGTGCATATAAGCACATCAAATTTCTACCATAATTTACTTCTCTGGGTTAAGAAGAGATTGCATATTCATGATTCTTTTTTTTTCAGATTGCATCTGAGCTCTGAAGGAATGTTAAGCACTTTCTTCCCCGAAGCTCTGCAACTGGTGCCCACCACTCATTTAATTAACTCAGATAGGCAAATACCTTGGAGATTAATACTTTCTCAGGTTCCATGATATCACTCATGTTTGTTAATGCCTGGAAGGAAGCCCTTTGGTTTTAATTTGGTCTGGAATATGTTTAACATGGTGATTTTATTGACCAAATAAAAATGCTGTCAGTGGATTATATCAGAACATTCACGGTGAGAAATCCAGTAATGGTACATTCTGAGCCACTAGAGACACACAGGACATTTTATTACAAGATCCATGTTAAGGAGAAGCAGGCTCGTCTTTATAGTCACTGAGATCCACAAACCATGTACAGTTTGGACTATGCCACACTATTGGCAAGAACAGATCATCTAAAGATGCCTTTTTTTAAATTTTTTTTTTATTTTATCTGGTTCTGTCCAAAATTACACAGTTCTTCACTAATCCATAGTGAATATACTTGATAAAGATGTCAGTGGATTATATCCAAACATTTCAACTGGAGCCTTAGGACCCTCATTTGTATGCTTGGTTGCTGCTGGTTTACTCCCTGTGACTCTGCCTTTGCAACATTCAATTCTTATGAGAAAATAATATGTAGCTAATATTTGAATTCAAAATTATGATCTCCTTCCCTGATTCTCATGATTTTTTCAATATAATAACTTGTGTTGACCAATTTAATCTACATTATCTTTGTTTCCTACATTAGTTTTGCTCATATTACATTGCAGTAGTATTTGTGAGGAAGTGTTGCTTAGACATATCTTCTTAGTATATTGGAAGCAACGCTATGTTCTAATGTGTAATCTTTTCTCATAAAATCTTTCTACCCATCTATTCTAACTTTAAATCTAGTATCAACAATGACCATCAGGAGTTAACTGAAAATTGTACAGTAATGAAAGTCTTTCAGTGGATTTGGAATGAAAAAAAAAAAAAAAAGAAAACAAAGCACATGTTGGCAACTCATTGGTTTGGGTGACAATAAGCCTTATTTTGTGTTTTGATGACACAAAGACGTTTAGTGTTTTGCAATGGATATTGGTGTACATTTAAATGTCAATATTTTTACATATGTATGACTTCTGATTCTGTATAAACTGTCCTAGAGTGCTGAGATTGTATTTAGAAAAATGTAGATGGAGAAGTATTCATAAGAATACAGAGAAAAATTTCAAGAGTGAGGGATGGGGCTCACCATTCTCAAAAAATTTAAATCATAATTGTTCCTCTGTAAAGGAAAAACAGAAATAAAGATGGAATGGAGACTGAAGAAAATGTAATCAAGAGACTTCCCAGCCTTGAGAATCATCTCACATGCAGTCACCAAAATCAGAATCTATTTCTCATTCCAAAAAGTCCTTGAATCCAGGATCCTGACCTCTGAAAGGCTTTGCAAGACCTTGACCAATACAGATGTAGATTCTTGTACGAATTCATCAGACTGACAATGCAGACTCCAATTGAGAAGATAGGGAAAAACCTGAATGAGCTAAAGGGGTTTGCCACTTCATAGGGAAAACAACAGTATCAACCAATCAGACAACCCAGAACTCACAGGGACTAAAACACAAACCAAAGAGTACACATGGAAGGATGGACCAATGGATCCAGCTGCGTATATAACAGAGGATGGCCTAATCTGGCATTGGCTGGAGATTAGGCCCTTAATCCTTTGAACATGCATAAGAGAATGCTAGTACTGGGAGGCAGGAATTAGTAAGTTGGTGGGGGAGAACCTTCATGTAATCAGGGATCAGAGCAGATGGGATAGACATTTGCCAAAGGGAATCTGTGAAGGGGGATAACTTTTGAAAAATAACCAATAAAAAAAAATAAAAAATAAATAAAAGGAGAGTTCAAATGAAATTTGCCATATTCCAGATTTAGTAAACTTGTTTTTGTGTTTAATAATTATTATCACTTTTGAAAACACCACACATTTTTCTTCAGTTTTCTTTATGGCATACTGACTAAAATGTGTCATGTATTTTGCTAGTGTCTGCACCTCCATCAATATTATCAACTGCACGTCTTGTTACTGAATCATTCCAAAGTTCAATCAACCTCTTTCTCTCTTCAGGATATTGTGTGCATTCTCAATTTTCAATTCAAGAATGATATTTTCATCTATATTTTTTTATTATCAGCTTCACATGATATATTAATACCCAATTACTTCATATCTATTCAAATTTCAAATGATACCTCTACTACTTTTTCGTGCAAAGGTGTGCAAACAGGTGTGCAAACACAGACACACACACACACACACACACATACACACACAGTGCTTAAAAGACACACACTGTTATATCCAGACTCAGAAAAGTCTGAAATCCTTCAATCTTTAGTTCAAAATGATAACATCCTGTTATAACCTCAATTCTCATTAACAAGATCAAATAATTCTAGAAAGTTTATGCAAAGTTTCATATTTGTATGTAACACCTTAATGTTTGCCATCTAAATTGTGATAAGACCATGAGAACAGTGGACCCAGAAATCATATGTGTTTAACTTCATCCACTTTTACAATCATTTCTGCATTGCATAAAGTCCATTTCCTTAAACATTTATCAGATTGCTTGTGAGTTTTAGTCTAAATAGTTACATTTAAGAATTGATACGTAGCTCACTGTAAAAATTCTAAGAATGAAGTTTACAGCACTCTGTTCCTCCCTGTTTCAGAGTCAGTCACATCTTCTTAAGCAATGCCAGCCTATTCCTGTAGACACGATGGCAAGGTCGATGTGGGCAGATTTGGCTGAATTGGGTGCCCGGTTCACAGGGTTGCCTTCTCTACTTCTGGCAAAATGGAGATTGGTGCCATCAACAACCCTTTCATTGATCTCAACTTCATGGTCTTCATGCTCCAGTATGACTCTACCCATATCAAATTCAATGGTGCAATAAAGGGTGAGAAGAGGAAGCTTGTCATCAACAGGAAGCCCCTCACCATTTTCAAGCTGTGAGATCCCTCTTACATCAAATATGGTGATGCTGGCACTGAATATGTTATGAAGTCTATTTGAATCTGCACCTCAGTGGAGGAGGTCAGCGTTCACTTGAAGGGTGGTGCCAAAAAGATCATCATCTCCGTCCCTTTGGCCAATGCCCCCATGTTTGTGATGAGTATGAACCACCAGAAATATGACAAAATACTCAAGATCATCAGCAATGTATCCTGCACCAGTAGCTGTTTAGCCACTCTGGCAAAGGTCATCTATGAAAACTTTGTCATCATGGAAGTGGTCATGTCCATAGTCCATGCCATCACTGACACTAAGAAGACTGTGGAGCTGAGGGCTAAGAAACTACTATGAAAATCTGATGTGTGTTGACTGTGGGGTAGCCCAGAAGATCATCCCTTCATCTACTGGTACTGCCAAGTCTGTGTGCAAGGTCATCCCAGAGCTGAATAAAAGCTCACCGGGATGACCTTCCCTGTTCCTATCTCCACTGTACCTGTTGTGTATCTGACATGCCACCTGGAGAACCCTGCCATGTATTATGACATCAAGAAAGTGGTAAAGCAGAACCAGTAAAGAGCATTATGGGCTACACTGTGGACCAGTTTGTCTCCAGTAACTTCAACTGCAACTCCTACTCTTTCACCTTTGATGCTAGGGCTGGCATTGATCTCAATGACAACTCTGTAAAGTTTATTACCTGGTATGACAGTGAATATGGCTACAGTAGCAGGTGGTAGACCTCATGGACTACATGTTCTCCAAGGTGTAAGAAACACTGGACCACCCACCCCAGTAAGGATACTAAGAGCAAGAGAAAGGCCCTCAGTTGAACTTTAAAGTTCCTATCCCAACTTTAAAGTCAAGACTGAACATCTTCCTCAAAATTTCTATCCTAGGCAACCCCCCCCCAAAGAGGTGCCTATAAAGCCCTCCTTACTCTCTTGAATACCATCAATAAAGTTTGATGTACACACAAAATATGGAGAATACATGGCAGTAATGGGTATCCATTTTTTGAAAGTAAAATAACTGTCTTGTATGATATGCTTTCTTTACTTGCTTGTTGAAATCATCAAGATTCATGTCATTTGCATATTATGAACAATCATAAAACAGCAAAAATGACAGAAAATTACATATTTGTTATGTTCGCTCATGTTTCCTTTTGGAAAACTCCACCAGAACTTTGGATAAATTGTAACATATTCATATATCTACTGCCATACATACTGGAATCTTTTCTGATACTTCACACAAAATTGTAATACTCAATAAATTATTTGGTTTCTGTTTACCAACACTTTCTCAAAGTCAGGTTAGATACACATCCTACCTCAATTATGAATTTATTTGTCACGTTAAATGCACCAGTCATATTCTTGTAAGTCTCCACAAATGGAAAAATTGATGAAAAATTTTAAGTGTTATTTTAAAAGTTATCAAAATTATTAATGTTGGTTGTGTACATGTTGTAAACTATTCTCATCATGTTTCAGTAACACACATATCTCTAATGGCTGCCATCATTTTATTATGAAGTGGTGTTGGATATTTTCAAATGCTTTTCCTCATCTAATCAATCATTTTGCTGCATACAAGTAATATAATTCAACATCAAATATATACATTATCTCAGAATAAACAGCAAGAAAAAATGACACAAATGGGCCTAAGGAGCAAGCTGCTGAAGCCATTCCAGTAGGTAACAAAATACGTAATAATCCTAAACAAATCATAAAAGATAAAGGATAATACATATATATCCAATTGCTTCAATTCTCATTTTATTTGCCAAAAATACTAGGGTACCCACTTAAAAGAAATCAGCCAAAGCTTAAATCACCCACTGACTTTCACATATTTATAGAGAATTCAATATATTATTATAAACAATGGATTGGTTGTTCAGAAAAAAAAATCTAAATGGTAATTAACTGCAGGTATTGATTTATTCTGCTTATAATTGACTGCAGATATTCATAGGATAAATGACTTAGAATTTCGCCTCATTATGGAAATCTGTGGATCAAATCTGTTGAGTGATCAGTGTCATGGACCTCAAAGAACAATTTTAACATACTCACACAGTAGAAACTTCCAGCTAGTTTTGAGAAAACCAAGAACTTGTCATGGAATACCACATTGGAAGAATTCAGCATTGTTAATTGGATTGTGGAAGACCTTTCAAGTGAGGATTCTTGAGAAAATTTGTGAAAAACAGACACAAAGAAAGGAATGGTTACATGATAGGGAAACTTGGAGTAGTGGTTAGAATTATGTGTGTGGAAATATAAAATAAGTGGATCAGATTATGACTCAATCTGATAGGAGAATGAAGATGAATATTGGAGGAGGAGCAGTTGAATGAATGAATGAGTGAATGATTGAATGAATGAATAAATGATCGAAAACTGTTCTCAAACAGGTTCTACAACTCATATCTGGGAAGATATGGTGCATCATGCATCAAGTAGATTCAGATATTGATCCTGTTAGGAAATAACAAACCCTGTTGAAAACATAATGCCATTAAAAATCCAGGATACAGGCTTCTGAATTCTAGGCACAATATAGCATCTGGCCCTCAGGGGCCAGTCATAGGAGATTACTTTTATAACCTGATTAGTTGTATTGAAGACATGACTAATGGATGTTTCCTGGCAAAATTGATCTCTTCACTGCCATAACATACCTGTCTTTAAAGACCATGATCAATCCACTTATTATATGATCAATATTATTAGCAGATTTGATTTCTCAGAAGATAGTATTTGGCATGCATTCTCTTAAACTCTCATGGGAGCATGAGCATTATTAGATATGTTTTGCAGAATACTTGGGCTGCTGAAGTTATGGATCTTAACAAAGAATATACTCCTGTTATTTTGTGACTGTGTAATCACAGTAATTTTCTCTGTGATTGAAACCTCCCATCATGCACAGAAGCTCAGTAAAGTGGATATTAGTATCATTTAGTGTCTCTTTTGCTGTGAAGACATGCCATGACAATGGCAACAGTTTTAAAGGAACATATTTATTTGGGGCTAGATTACAGATTCAGAGATTCACTCCATTGTCATCAGGGCAAGACGCATGCCTGAAAAACAGCAGCATCATGTTTGAGAAAGAGTCAAGTTTTCTATAAACAAGATGGCAGGGAATAAAAGCTAAAAAAAAAATACAGAAACATAAAAACAAAAAACACCCTGACCTCAGTTGAACACAAGGACACTTCTATTTCAACAAGGCCTCAAATCTTTTCATTGTTGCTATTGTTGTTGTTGCTGTTGTTATTATTACTAACATTATTATTATTATTATTATTATTATTATTAATTATCTTTAATCTTTTCTTTTTACAATCCAGTCTGATCACCTTCCTTGCCCACCCTCTCACTGTTTCTCATCACATTTCTCCTTCTCCATCTCCAAGGGGATGTCCCCATACTCCACCCCACCAGTCCTCCCCACTATATGGGGCCTCAAGATTCTCAGTGTTATGTGCAACTTCTCTCCCTGAGGCCAGAATAGGTATTCCTCTGCTGTGTATGTGTCTTTGGCTTTGTATTACCCAGTGTATGCTGCCTGTTTGGTTGTACCTTCTATGGGACATCTCAGTAGTCCAGGTTAGCTATGATTGGTGGCCTTTCCGTGCAGTTGCTGGCACCTTCAGCTTCTTCCAGCCTTTTCCTAATTGAACCACATGTGTTCATGATTTCTGTACATTGGTTGTATGTGTTTATGTATCACTGTCTCATTCATCTGCCTGTGGGGCCTCTCATAGAACAATTCTCCAAAGCTCCTGTCTGTAAGAACACTACTGTATCAGTAATAGTGTCAAGCATTTGAACATCCCTCTGAGTTGAATTCCAATTTGGACAAGTCCCTGGATATCCTCTCCCCATGTCTCATTTCCATTATTCTTCCTAAGTTTTTTGTTTGTTTGTTTTTTATACAGGAACACTTCTTCTTTGGTCTTACCCCTTAATATTCCTATTCTCTATGTGCCTATGAGGAGCATTTTGATTCAAAGTACACCAAGCAGGAAAGTATACAGCCCAAAATACTTTTAGAAAATACCTAAGTCTATCCAGATTCAAATAAATCTTTCTATAAGATAAAACAATAAAATATGACAATGCCGTTCAGACAAACCAGGATGAAGGGATGACCCTGGCATCTAAACACGATGCTAGGAAGGAAAAAAAGGCAGAATTGAGTGGAAGAGGCTTAGACTAACTGAGACTTTTAAAAAGAGCACTTTCAAAACTGTTATTCTGCAGAATCAGAAGGTTGAAGAGTATGCTCCATGTTTCTACCTTCTGGGACCTGTCACATATGCTGAGGTAGGCTCTGGATATAAAACTATTTCTGATTCATTTCTGCTCTTCAAATAACCATTCAACCTTTCTCTCAATCTTTGACATTGTGCAACTTTTAATAAAAATATTGCTCAGAGGCCCATATGGAGGGTCAATATCAGCTGGCATAATTGTGTATTTAGTGGTGTATGTTTATCATTAGAGGGAGAGCTTCCAAGTCTCAAAGCTCAAACCATGCTAAGGAGTTCACAGTTATCTTTCAGCTATCTCTAGATCTAGATATAGAACATTCATCTACATTTCAAGCACAGGTTTGCCTGAATATCATTATTCTTCCTGCCACAATAATAAACCTTTGAAGGTTTAAACCTTTGAAATGTAATACAGCTCCAATGAAATGATCCTTTAAAATAAAATATTGACATTGTTTCTTCACAACAATTGAACCTTAAGACATCCATATTCCAGTAGTTAATCTGAAAATTTACGAATTTGCAGTTTGGTTCTATTCATATATTGTTCGTCATGGGATCCATATTTTGGTCAGTAGAGAGTCCTCTGTGTCTCCCTAGGGATGGTTTGTTACATAACAAATGGCATATTGGTATAATAGCAGAAATCCTTTTAAGTTTTTTTTTTTTGTTTGTTTGTTTTGTTTTTTGTTTTTGTTTTCTTTTTTTCGGAGGTGGGGATAACAGGGCCTTGCGCTTGAAAGCGCTCTACCCTGAGCTAAATAAGTTTTAAATTTAGGCTCACAGATAAAGGATGCTAGCTAACAGCCTTCATCAGAGAAGCTATTCCTCATCAGAAATGGGGAACACCACAAAAAACCCATAATTGTATACAATGTAGAGATGAAAACTTTTGGTGAGCCTAACTCCAGTGGATTCATCTACATCATAAGTTCTTCATCAATGGTCAAGGAACAAAGAGGAAATATTGAAAGTCAGAATATTAGAAAAATTGCCGTGAGTATTGCTCTCTCAAAATGACTTAATAAACAAGATGTGAGCAATGAAAATATTAATAGACTTGGTAAAGTTTAATTGAAAACATATACTCAGGCCACATTTCTGGACAAAGAACTACAGGCTAACTTGATGAACACAGAGCTAGGGATAGTTAGCTTTCACAAGGATGATCTGCCTAATGGACTGTTAAAAGCAAAGTAGTCAGCATGGTAAAATGCATACACAACAAGCATAAAAAAAGGTTTAGCAGGCTATATTTATATGCTCATCCATATAAATATGTGGATATATGCATTTTTTGTAGCTTTATTAGAGTGCAGAACATTTATTGTCATGGCAGAAAGAATGATGAAATGTATATTACAAACACACATACACAAACACACACACATACATAAATACACACACAAATACACACACATACACATACTG
Source organism: Rattus rattus (assembly GCF_011064425.1). NCBI lineage: Eukaryota > Metazoa > Chordata > Mammalia > Rodentia > Muridae > Rattus > Rattus rattus. The sequence goes on along the minus strand of NC_046155.1, from coordinate 175,559,231 downwards.
TATGTATATATACAGTAGTGAAAGTGATTTGGGAAAGATATTGTGCAATTTAGCTTTATCATGGAATATTTGTGAAGAAGTAGCTAACAGTTTGAGAGGATCACGGAAGAAAGTGCAGGGTCAGGGGTTTGGAAATGATCAGGCAAAGACAGGAAGTGTAGAAATGATAAAGTTTAACATACATAATATTTTATGAATAAATGCATAGGCCAAAAGCTTTTCTTCTTCCCCAACTAGTTCATAATTTTATCACCAATTTATTGCTATTTAATTAATTCTGCATTACTGGTAACCTGATTCTTATTTTTATGTGACCCTCGTTTTCTGTGTCTGGGTTAATCCCCTGCACTTGACTATCTAAAAGAATCTTCTCCCTCTGCCAGATAACTCAACTTCCATTCTTGCCTCAGAACATTGATCCTAGTTTTTTGTTTTTTGGTTTTTTTTTTGTTTGTTTGTTTTTTTGACATGTGAAACATCAATACACTTCAGAAGACATTCCTTTCATATCACCCCACTTTTAGTTCAATAAAAGGCCTAGAAATCAATGGAGAAAACTTAGCTGTGATTAAGAGCATCAAGGGTATGAAGTCAGGGGTAGACTGCCTCCAGTGGCCATTCAGGAACTCCGGTAGTGTTACAGGGATACCAGACAACCCACAAAACTTTCTACCAAAAATTACCCTGTGTACAAGAAAAGCTGGAGTTGTGGATCTATCAGGATGGAAAAGAGACTGGGGGAACTAGACCAACATGAGACAGCTTCCATGAGCAAGTGCCAATTCCTGACACTATAAGAAATACTTTGTTACACTTATAGAAAGGAATCAAAGGCAGCTGCACTCTGATAAGCTCCATGGAGCAACTGATGCAGATGCAAGCATTCACAGCCAAACAGTGCAGTGATTCTAAGGATTCTTACGTAGGTATACGAGGAAAGATTACAGGCCCCAAAAAGATAGGGAGTCCACAGAAATACCAACAGAATCAACTAATCTGGACTTCTCAGGCTCTCAGATACTGAACTACTAAACAAATAGCATATACTGGCTGGACCTAGGCTTCTCTGTTTATATGTAACATATGTGCAGCTTGGGTGCCGCACATGGGAGCAGGGTCTGTTCCAGGAACGGTTGCCTATATGAAGGTTTTGTTCATTGGCTAGACTACCTTGTGTGACCTAAATTGGAGAAGGAGCACATATTGTTGCAAAGATTTGTAATGCACAGTTGGGCAGATACCCAAGGTATCCCTACATGTTCACAACAAAAGAAGATGGATAATGATGGAAGAATAGTGGTTTGAGTTATGGTAACTCATCCAGTGAGCAAGATGTAGAGCACACAGGGAAAGAAAGAAAGAAGAAAGAAATAAGGAAAGAAAGAGAGAAAGAAAGAAAGAACAAAGAAGAAAAGAAAAGGAAAAGGAAGAGGACGTGGAAGAGGAGGAAAAGAATCTAATTGGCCATTTGTTTCTAATTTTAAAAAAATATGCTCATGGGGAAGAGAGCTACACTCTCAAAATTCGGGTCAATCCTGAAAGCTCAGGGAGACCACCACTTCAGCTCACACTCTTGGCCCAAGAGGAAACTGCCTAGAATCCTTTGGATTCAGGAATGAATCCAAAGTCAGCAGCTCAAACCTGTTGGTTTCTGCCAGTTTCCGGAATTGAACTGTACTAAAGCTCCCTAAACCCAAATACCTTGGAGAAGAGAACTGGAATATCGGCAGTGCAGACAATACTGAGAGCTCAGGGGTGACTGGCACTTCTGCTCATATTCCTTGCCCAAGAGGAACCTGACTCGTGGCCTCTGAATACAGGAATATGAAAACAGTCAGCGTCAAGAAACTGCTGGTCTCTGCCTATTCCTGGAACTGAACTGAATTGTTCTCCCAGCTGCCTGCACCTAAATTCTTTCAGGAAGAGAGTTGGACCCTCAGAACTGTGGACAATCCTGAGAGCTAAGGGGAGACAATTACTTTTGCCCACATTTCTGATAACAGAGTAACTTGCATAGTGCCCTCTGTGCCCCTAGGCACAGAGACCTACAAGCCGTAAGTGGCAGGACCATTGTGGTTTCTGCCTGTGCCTAGAATGGAAAGCCATTGCCCAGGAGCTCATACAAACCTTAGAACAGAGGTAAGAGCAACCCTTCTGTTCCATGCAACCCAGAAGGTGGCTTCAAGTAAAATAAACCTGGGAGGAATTCTCTGACCCCAGATTCATCTTAAAGAATACATGTGTACAAGTGTATTGTCACACAGTCCTAATGGGCTGTCAAGCAACTGTCAGAGACCGCAAAACAAGCTAACACCAGAGATAACCTGAAGGCGAGAGACAAGCACAGGAAACAAAGCAACAGAAACCAAGGCTACTGGGAATCATCACAACCCATTTCTCCCACCAAAGCAAATACTGGATATTCAAACACTCTGGGAAAATGAGATTTCGATTTCAAGTCACATCTCATGATGATGATAGAGCAGTTTAAGAAAGACATAAATAACTTCCTTTAAAAATACAGGAACATAGTGGTAAACGATTAGAAGCCATTAAAGAGGAAACACAAAAAATCCCTTAGAGAATTGTAAGAAAACACAAAAAAACAGGTGAAGAAATGAACAAAACCATCCAGAATTTAAAAATGGAAATAGAAATAAAGAAAGTACAAAGTGAGACAACCATGGAGTTAGAAAACCTAGGGAAGGGAAGAGGAGTCATAGGTGCAAGCATCACCAACAGAATAAACGAGATTGAAGAAAAAATCTCAGGTTCAGGAGATACCACAGAAAACATTAACACAACCATCAAAGATAATGTAAAACTGAAACAGCTCCTAGCCCAAAATGTACGGGAAATTCAGGAAACAATGAGAACATTAAGCCTAAGGTTGGTAAATATAGAAGAGGGTGAAGACTCCAAAATTAAAGGTCCAGTACGTATCTTCAACAATATTATAGAAGAAAATGTTCTTAACTTAAAGAAAGCTATGTCTATATACATAAAGAAGCCAACAGAAATCAAAATATATTGGACCAGTAAAGAAATTCCTCGGTTGGGGATTTAGCTCAGTGGTAGAGCGCTTGCCTAGGAAGCGAAAGGCCCTGGGTTCGGTCCCCAGCTCCGAAAAAAAAAAAAAAAAAAAGAACAAAGAAATTCCTCCAGTCAGAGTAGAAGGCAGGAAATAATCAAACTCAGAGCTGAAATCAACCAAGTAGAAACAAAAAGGACCATACAAAGAATAAACAGAACCAAAAGTTGGTTCTTTGAGAAAATCAACAAGATACATAGCCTCTTAGCCAGTCTAACGAGAGGACACAGAGAGTGTGTCCGAATTAGCAAAATCAGGAATGAAATGGGAGACAGAACAACAGAATCTGAAGAAATAAAACAAAAATCATTAGATCCTACTACAAAAGGCTAAATTCATCAAAACTTGAAAATATGTAGGAAATATACAATTTCCTAGACAGATACCAAGTACCGAAGTAAAATCAGGAACAGATAAACCATTTAGACAGCCCCATAACTCCTAATGAAATAGAAGCAGTCATTGAAGTTCTCCCAACCAAAAAGAGCCCAGGTCCAGATGGGTTCAGTGCAGAATTCTGGCAAACCGAATCCAATAGCACATTAAAACAATCATCCACCATGATCAAGTAGGCTTCATCCCAGGCATGAAGGGATGGTTTAATATATGGAAAACCATCAACGTAATCCATTGTATAAACAAACTGAAAGAACAAAACCACATGATCATTTCATTAGATGCTGAGACAGCATTTGACAAAATTCAACACCCCTTCATGATAAAAGTCCTGGAAAGCATAGGAATTCAAGGCCCATACCTAAACATAGTAAAAGCCATAGACAGCAAACCAGTTGTTAACATTAAACTAAATGGAGAGAAACTTGAAGCAATCCCACTAAAATCAGGGACTAGACAAGGCTGTCCACTCTCTCCCTATTTATTCAATATAATCCTTGAAGTTCTAGCCAGAGCAATCAGACAACAAAAGGAGATCAAGAGGATACAGATCGGAAAAGAAGAAGTCAAAATATCATTATTTGCAGATGATATGATAGTATATATAAGTGATCCCAAAAGTTCCACCAGAGAACTACTAAATCTGATAAAAAAAAAAAGTCAGCAAAGTGGCTGGGTATAAAATTAACTCAAATAAATCAGTAGCCTTCCTCTATACAAAAGAGAAACAGACCCAGAAGGAATTAGGGAAATGACACCATTCATAATAGTCCCAAATAATATAAAATACCTCGGTGTGACTTTAACCAAGCAAGTAAAAGATCTGTACAATAAGAACTTCAAGACTCTGGAGAAAGAAATTGAAGAAGACCTCAGAAGATGGAAAGATCTCTGATGCTCATGGATTGGCAGGATTAATAGAGTAAAAATGGCCATTTTACCAAAAGTGATCTACAGGTTCAATGCAATCCCCATCAAAATACCAATCCAATTCTTAAGAGAGTTAGACAGAACAATTTGCAAATTCATCTGGATTAACCAAAAACCCAGGATAGCTAAAACTATCCTCAACAATAAAAGGACTTCTGGGGAAATCACTATCCCTGAACTCAAGCAGTATTACAGAGCAATAGTGATAAAAAAAAAAAAAACCTGCATGATATTGGTACAAAGACAGACAGATAGACCAATGGGATAGAATTGAAGACCCAGAAATGAACCCACACACCTATGGTCACTTGATTTTTCACAAAGGAGCCAAAACCATCCAATGGAAAAAAGATAGCATTTTCAGCAAATGGTGCTGGTTCAACTGGAGGTCAAGATGTAGAAGAATGCAGATTGATCCATGCTTATCACCCTGTACAAAGCTTAAGTACAAGTGGATCAAGGTCATCCACATCAAACCAGATATACTCAAACTAATAGATGAAAAAGTAGGGAAGCATCTTGAACACATGGGCACTGGAGAAAATTTGCTGCACAAAACACCAATGGCTAATGCTCTAAGATCAAGAATCGACAAATGGGATCTCATAAAACTGCAAAGCTTCTGTAAGGCAAAGGATACTGTGGTTAGGACAAAACAGCAACCAACAGATTGGGAAAAGATCTTTACCAATCCTACAACAGATAGAGGACTTATATCCAAAATATACAAAGAACTCAAGAAGTTAGACCACAGGGAGACAAATAACCCTATTAAAAATGGGGTTCAGAGCTAAACAAAGAATTCACAGCTGAGGAATGCCAAATGGCTGAGAAACACCTAAAGAAATGTTCAACATCTTTAGTCATAAGGGAAATGCAAATCAAAACAACCCTGAAATTTCACCTCACAACAGTGAGAATGGCTAAGATCAAAAACTCAGGTGACAACAAATGCTGGTGAGGATGTGGAGAAAGAGGAACACTCCTCCATTGTTGGTGGGGTTGCAGACTGGTACAACCATTCTGGAAATCAGTCTCGAGGTTCCTCAGAAAAATGGACATGGAACTACCTGAGGACCCAGCTATACATCTCTTGGTCATATACCCAAAAGATGCCCCAACATATCACAAAGACACATGCTCCACTATGTTCATAGCAGCCTTATTTATAATAGCCAGAAGCTGGAAAGAACCCAGATGCCCTTCAACAGAGGAATTGATGCAGAAAATGTGGTACAACTACACAATGGAATACTACTCAGCTATCAAAAATAATGACTTTATGAAATTCATAGGCAAATTGATGGAACTGGAAAATATCATCCCAAGCACGGTAACTCAAACGCAGAAAAACAAACATGGTGTGCACTCATTGATAAGTGGATATTAACCCAAACTCTCGAATTACCCTAGATGCACAGAACACATGAAACTCAAGAAAGATGACCAAGATGTGGATGCTTCACTCCTTCTTTAAAAGGTGATCAAATACCCTTAAGAGGGAACAGGGAGGCAAAGTTTAGAGCAGAGAGTGAAGGAACGCCCTTTCAGAGTCTGCCCCACATGTGGCCCATACATATACAGCCACCAAACTAGATAAGATGAATGAAGCAAACAAGTGTAGGCTGACAGGAACCAGATGTGAGACACAGCCAGAATATGGCAAATACATAGGCAAATTCCAGCAGCAAACCACTGAACTGAGAACGGGACCCCCGTTGAAGGGATACGAGAAAGGACTGAAAGAGCTGAAGGTACTTGGGACCCCATATGAACAACAATGCCAGTCAACCAGAGCTTCCAGGGACTAAGCCACTACCCAAAGTCTATACATGGACTGACCCTGGGCTCCAACTGCATAGGTAGTAATGAATAGCCTAGTAACAGTACCAGTGGAAGGGGAAGCCCTCGGTCCTGCCAAGGCTGGACCCCCAGTGAACAGGATTCTTGCGGGGATTGCGGTATTGTTGGGAGGATGGGGAAGGGAACACCCATATGGAAGGGGAGGGGAGGAGTTAGGGGGATGTTGGTCTGGAAACCAGGAAAAGGAATAACCTTTGAAATGTAAATTTAATAAAGATGGAAGGAAAAAAAAGAACACAGATTTTCCAAAATGAAGGCAAACAAACAACCAAAACAGTGCCAATGTTCAACATGCTTAGTCATACTTCACATGAACTAGAATAGCTAAGATCAAAAACTCAGGTGGCAACCTCCAGTTGAACCAGTACCACTTCTTGAAAATGCTAACTTTTTTCTACTGGATGGTTTTAGCTCCTTTGTAAAAGATCAAATGACCATAGGTGGGTAGATTCATTTCTGGGTCTCTCTCTCTCTCTCTCTCTCTCTCTCTCTCTCTCTCTCTCTCTATATATCTCTCTCTCTCTATATATATATATATATATATATATATAAAATCATACAGTTTTTAATCACTATTGCTCTGTAATAATACAGCTTGAGGTTAGGGATGGTGATTCCCCTAGAAGTTATGTTATGGTTGAGGATAATTTTCACTATCCTGTGTTTTTTGTTATTCTGAATGTATTTGCAAATTTCTCTTTCTCTATGAAGATTTGGGTTGGAATTTTGATGGGGATTGAATTAAAATTGTACATTAATGTTTTAAAAATGGACTTTTTAACTATATTAATCCTGCCAATACAGGAGCAGGGAAGATTTTTCCCTTTTCTGAGATCTTCTTCAATTTCTTTCTTCAGACACTTGAAGTTCTTGTAATATAAATCTTTTATCTCATAGTTGCCATCACACTGTTGGCTTTTATGTTATTTGTGACTATTGTGAGTAGTGTCATTTCCCTATTTTCTATCTCAGCCTGTTTATCCTTTGAATAGAGAAATGATACTGATTTGAGTTAATTTTACACCCAGCCACTTTGCTGAAGTTGTTTATCAGGCTTAGTCGTTCTTCAGTGGAACATTTGGGGTCACTTAAATATACTATCATATCATCTGAAAATAGTGATATTTTGACTTCTGCCTTTCTAATTTGTATCCCTTTGATCTCCTTTTTTGTCTGATTACTCTGGCCAGGACTTTGTGTACTAAATAGGACTTTGTGAGTAAGTAGGGAAAGTGTGGGCAGCCTTCTTAATCCCTGATTTTAGAGGGATTGCTTCAAGTTCCTCTTCATTTAATTTGATGTTGGCTACTGATTTGATGTATATTGCTTTTACTACACTCAGGTAAGGCCTTGAATTTCTCATCTTTCTAAAACTTTTTACATGAGAGCGTGTTGAATTTTGTCAAATGCTTTCTCAGCATCTAATGAGATTTTTTTGTGAGTTTTTTTTCTTTGAGTTTGTGTATAGAGTATATTACTTTGATGGATTTCCATATATGGAACTATCCTTGCATCCTTGCGATGAAGCTTACTTGACCATGATGGCTGATTGGATTGATGTGTTTTTCTATGTAGTCTGCAATAATTTTATTGAGTTTTTTTTCTTTATATTCATGAGGGAAATTGGTCTGAAGTTCTCTTTCTTTGTTGGGTCTCTGTATTGTTTAGTTTTAAATGTACTTGTGGCTTCATAAAACAAATTAGTAGTTTTCCTTGTGTTTCTATTTTGTGGAATAGTTTGTGTTGTATTGGTGTTAGGTCTTCTATGACTTTCTGATAGAATCCAACACAAATTCCATCTGGTCCTGCACATTTTTTGGTTAGAAAACTTTTAAAAACTGCTTCTATTTTTTTAAGAGTAATGACAGTTTAGATTTTTTATCCAGTCCTGATTTAACTTAAGTCCTGTTATCTGTCTATAAAATTGTCTATTTCAACCATATTTTCCAGTTTTGTTGAGGATATAAGCTTTTGTAGTAAGAACTGATCTTTTTTTTTAATTTCCTCAGTTTCTGTGTTATGCTTCTCTTTTCATTTCTGATTTTGTTAATTTGGATATATTCTCTGTTCGCTGTTGCTAGTCTGGCTATGACTTTACTTAGCTCCTGGGTTTGTTGATTTTTTGGTTAGTTGTTTTTGTTTCTATTTGGTTGATTTCAGCCCTGAGTTTGATTATTACCTGTGATCTACTCCTCTTGCGTGTATATGCTTTTATGTGTTATAGAGCTTTTAAGTATGCTGTCAAGCTCTTAGTGGAATCGCTCTCCAGTTTTTTGTTTTTGTTTTTGTTTTTTGAGGCACTTGAGTTTTGAGTTTTGGGTATGTTTTGCCTTAATTTTCATGTTGAAGTCTCCCAGTTTTATGATGTGAGGTACAATGTGTGGTTTGAGTTTTAGTAAGATTTATTTTATGAATTTAGGGGTCCTTATATTTGAAGCACAGATATTATAAATTGCAAGTATCTTGGTGGATTTTTCCTTTTATGCTTATGAGGTATCCTTCCTTATTTTTTGATAACTTTTCATTGAAAGTCGATTTTATTCAATATCAGAATGGCTACACCATCTTGTTTCGTAGGACCATTTGCTTGGAAAATTGTTTTCCAATCATTTACTTTGGAGTAGTATCGGTCTTTGTCACTAAGGTCTGTTTCCTACATTCAGCAAAATGTTTGGTCCTCTCTCTGTATCCAGTCTATAAGTCTTTGTCTTCTTTTAGGTTTGTTGGAAGATTACTTTCTTCCTTTTTCTAGGATATAGTTTCCATGCTTGTGTTGGAAATTTCCATCTATTATCCTTTGTAGAGCTGATTTGTGGAAAGATATCGTGTAAATAAGTTTTTTCATGAAACATCTTGGGTTCTCCACTATGGTAATTGGGAGCTTTGCTGGGTATAATAGTCTGGACTGGCATATGTATTCTCTTATTATTTCTATAATGTCTGCATGTATCTTCTGCTTTTCATAGTCTCTCGTGAGAAGTCAGGTATAATTCATTTTTTGTTGTTTTGTTTTGTTCTGATGTAATTCTGATTGGTGGGATTTTCTTTTGATTAATATGAAGTTTCCTTCCTTATTTTATGATAACTTGTGATTGAAAGTCGATTTTATTAATTATTATAATGGCTGTTCAAGTTTGTTTCTTAGGACCATTTGATTGGAAAATTGATTTCCAGTCTTGCTCCGAGATATTGACTGTCTTTCTCACTGAGATATGTTTCATGTATTGAGCACTAGGGTTCTCACTATTGATCTAGTCTTTTATTCTATGTGTTTTTAGTGGGTATTTGAATCCTTTGACGTTAAGACATACTAAGGGACAGTGATTGCTGTTTCCTGTTATTTTTGTTGTTAGAGGTGGAATTATGTTTGTGTAGCTCTCCTGTTTTGGGTTTGTTGCAAGAAGATTACTTTCTTGATTTTTCCTATCGTGTAGTTTGTCTCTGTGTGTTGGAGTTTTGCTCTCCTTGATTCTGTTATCTTTATCGTATGTTTACATTCAATCCTGTCTTTAAAGTTCTTAAATGTCTCAAAAGTAACTGAGATGAGGAAAAAGTATTTGAGCATTATCTTCTCCCTGAGAAACCTGCTCAGCAATACTTTCACTAGCTGATTCTCCATGCAATTGTCACACACTTCTGACTCCTCCTTGGTGAAACCCCATTCCATCTATTCTAAGATGTTAATGATAAATAAGTGTCTGTGTTCAGCCTGTACACAGGAGTGGAGTTCTCAACCAGAAGCAAGAATATCTGGAAGGTACATAATAAATATACACATACTACTTTTGGAGAACAAACTGACAGGCAATTTTTCAAGGCTTAACGTCTCCTTCCTCTCACTCTCTGCTTTCTCTCCTACTCACTCACAACTTGAGGTCGCATACACTCTGCATTATCTTGTGCACTCTGCTTTTCTTCTGCACGCTCTCCTTTTCTTGAAATCTGACATGCCAACACATCTCTATTGATTCCTCTTTCACTCCCATGCCCACTCTTCATACACATATCACACATATCACACATACTACATACACTCGCCTTTCACTCTCACACACACTTCTCCACACACACCTCAGTTTCTCTCTCCTTTCACTCACACATACCTCTTCTAACACCTAACATTTTTTCTTCACTCACCCTTCTCATACTCTCCCACCTTTTTTCTTTCCCCAATCCAAATGCAGTATGACAAAGACATTGTATAATCATAGCCAAATGAAATTCAAGAGAATTAAAATATCCCACATAAAAATCAAGAATTACAGTTGTTCCCCAAAGGTTCAAGCTTCCCCTATTCCTTGGCCTGTGGCCAAAATAATAATTGCTAACTCAATATTATTTAAACTTTAACTTTTAACTTATTATATTTTAAATAACAGAGTTCTGAGGTCAACTACTTGTGTTTTCCTGTGACTGTTGAATGATAAATGACATGAGCAAAGCTGCCAGTCAGTGGCCAGAAAGATACAATTTAGCTGTTATCTCAGTAGTTCTACTAGTTTTCTCCTGCTCATTGCACACAATGATGTCCTCAGAGTCCTACTGTTTTGACTTAGCTTTACTAGTATAAGATTTTATGTATTCTATACTAGCTTATTTAGGAACCACTCCCATATGTTGTACAAAATTTAATTAATAACTTCAATAGTTTTTATTTTCCCTTTCTTGGGGAACCAATGTTAGTTCAAACTCATTTTCTAATAATTTTTTTCAAAGTTTCCTTGTAAGGCTAGCATTAATCTGAAACTGGCATTGTGCAGTTATTACATTATTTCTAAGAACACACAGTATACACCTGTTCCTTTCAGACTGTGCTGTGCTGTTCTGTGCTGCTTTGCCTCAGTTTTTAATTGTTTAACATTCATTACATGAAGGAATATCTAGTTTCACAGAAATCATCAGAGCAGAAGTAAAAAGAACAGGAAAGTCATATATAATAGAAAAGTTTTGCTCACCAAGGGCAAGTGAAAGGCAGCCATGCACAAATGAAATTGATACAGCCATTGCCTAGGTCTAAGGTTACAAGAAATGGGAACAACTGCTCTTTTACAAAGAGCCACCATGAGCTACCGATATGCCTCCATGATGCCTACTTCAGGAAGTCCCTTATTTCAAGTTCAGAGTCCCCTGGAGGGACAAGTCTACTGATACTCAGGGTCCCAGATACCATCCTATCTTTTGTTTTTTAAACAAGGAGCAGTCACGGGCTTCTGAGATGTCTCCATTCCAGCCTACTTCTGGGAGCCCGTCTCATGGTATGCTGTCCCCAGAAAATGTGAGTTTATCAGGTTGAGATAGGATCTCCTCCATGAGTGCTAAAGGACTGGGTCACTCTCTGGAGATTAGATAAGCCAGTCTTATGTTCAATTGTTTCACATTTTGAAAGCAGAATTAGAAGATATAGGAGTATTTGTTGAAACACCAGAAAAGCCTTCTGTCCAGACAAGCATTAAATTTTTCAACAGAATCATCTGTCCAATTCTTGCTACACCTTTTAGGAACACCTTTTGAGGCTTCTTTTACTTTTTTTATTACAAAATGTCATCAAAATGACCATATTCATCTTAGAAGAAATTCTGAATAAAGCTGTTGAAATTTCTAGAACAATCCTAGCTCACCTTCTTCTTTAGATGAGCTCAACATATTGTTGGTTGCTCTAAGTCAGAGAGTCAGAAAAAGCCACAATATATCAATATTAAGTTAAACATTTACCCCTATATAGTCTGAAATCATTATTTTAATTTAAAGAATGTACCATTATTTTTCATATTTAATTATGTGTTTGTGTGTTCCTCTGCAGTTCAGAGGTATTCAATATACACAGAGCTGGGTTAGATCTGTCCAAGAGCAGCTCCACATGGGTGGTGCGAATGGAAATCAGGTTCTTTAGAAGAGTGAGATATGCTCCTAGCCACTGAGTCATTTCTTTACTCTTCTTAAAATTTATATTTTTAGAAGTCCATGGGCCTAGAACAAATGCATGTTGATGTGAGAAAATTTTCACTGGCACTGGAGCACTGGCATTTCTCTGTAGAACATGAATGTTAAACAGTTAACCTTCACGTGCCGTTTCAGAATCTGGCACTTAAAATGAGGCACTTTTCCCCATTTTAGACTCATGCATGTCTAAGATGAGTACCCTCTTGTGTTCTTGTCTAGGAATGACTGAGTCATAAATCTACAACAATAAGGGAAGATAATAAAACAGCTCAAGCATAAAAGTTTCATGCCTTTGAGATCAGACAAATCATGAACCATTTCAAGGAGATTTTATGACTGTTTACCCCATGATATAAACACAGCTGCAATGGGGAAACAGGAGGTACTAGAACAATGGGAAAATCAGCAATGGAGATACAGTTCAATTGGGAACTCCAAGTAACTCCATATTTCCAATATGGTTTCAGCTAGATGCTATGAGAGACTAATTTGTCAATATAATCTTCCTACCATTTTTTTTTACCATTTGGCAACATCACTTGAAAGTATACTCTCTGCTCTTCATGGGAAGCACAGTTAGTTGCCCTGAAGCGACTTTCCCTGTCAATTTCTACCAGAAGTTTTGAAACCAAATTTGATGATGTTTTCCTTTGTATCTATGAAGCTATTTATGGATTTCTCTAGGTATCTATCTATCTATCTATCTATCTATCTATCTATCTATCTATCATCTATTTATCTATCCTGCATTTTCTATAATTTGCTAGTTATTATTTTACTTTGATTAGCTATGTCTTTAATGAACATATTCATTCAAAACCAAAAGCATGAAATTTATAGATAATACCCTTAAACATATAGTAGTACCTGGAATGTACTGCTACTTTATCAGGACAGCAAAAATTCAAATCATGTATGGCAGAATGCATGACTCTCCAAACTCAGTGTCTGTTAACTCTAGCCATATAGTCAGACATGCACAGCTAACAGAGTGTAATAATGTGTGGTTGCCATACAGCAGAAAACTGAGAAAAAGGGTATTATTCTCAACATAAGATTGTCTGCATAATACTGAAAACAGGTACTGTCACACTGGCATTAAAAGTATAGAATAATGGGGCTCAAGAGATAGATAAATCAATAATAAAAAGCACTGGCTAATCTGGAAGAGGTACTGAGATGGTTTCCAGCACACTTATCAGTTAGATTCGAATGTCTATCCATAGGACCCATATCCAGAGGACCAGGCATCTGCAGGCACTGCATATAAAGCATAATTCCATACATATTTATGCATATGTAATTTTTGAAACAAAAAACCCTTAACATTTTTCAACATATACAAAATCCCATATACATGGCATAAAACGAAAAAAAAAAAGACACACAGATAGGGTGTAGGGAGCAAAGAGAAGTAGAGGAAGGAAAAGGAGTGAAGGAAAATCACAGTGCAGGAAAACTATAAGCAAATCATAGTGAAAAACACACACACACACACACATACACACTGAAGCATTATTATTTATTTATTTTTCATAAGCTTTTCTTTTTATGTCTTTTTTTTATTTTTACACTCCAGTTTTTTGGTTTTTTTTATTCTCCTCCCAGTCTATCCTCCTACCTTTCCCCATCCCATACCTCCTCTCAGTCCCCCTGTCTCTAGGAGGATGACCCACTCACAACCTTCTCAACAACCAGACCTCTAAACTCATCCAGTCGTTTCAGCATTAGGTGCATATTCTCCAACTGAACCCAGACCCAGGTGTCCTCTGCTGTATATGTTTTCAGGGTCTCATATCAACCAGTGTATGTTGCCTGGTTGGTGATCCAATGTCTGTGATATCTGAGGTTCCAAGCTAAATTGAGACTGTGGTCCTCCTATAGGGTCACCCATCTCCTCAGCTTTATCCACCCTTTCCCTAATTCAACCAGAGGGATCAGTAGCTTCTGTTCATTACTTGGGTTCAAATATATGCATCTGATTCTTTCAGCTACTTTTTGGGTCTTTCAGAGAGCAGTAATGATAATTCCATTTTTGTGAGTACTCCATAATCTCAGTAATAGTTTCAGGTCTTAGAAATGCTCGTTGATTGAGGTCCCACTTCAGGCTTGTAGTTGGACCTACTTTTCCTCGGGATCTTTTCCATTTCTGTCCATGAAGTTCTTTTAGACAGGAACAATTATGGCTCAGAGTTATGACTGTGGGATAATCACCCCATCCCACAGTTGATACACTTCTTTCTCTTGTACATGGGCTCTAAAAATTATCTCTCCCTACTCTAAGGCATTTCATTTAGTGTCCTACCTGTTGATTCCTGTGATACTCTTACCTCTCAGGTGTCTGGTACAAACTGGAGGGTCCTTTCAATCTCCTACCTCAAAAGGTTGCCTGTTTCCATTCTTTCTGCTGGCCCTCAGGGTTTCAGTCCTTTCCCCAGACCCAATACCAGATCATTTCCCCTTCTTCCTCAGCTCCATCTCATTTCTTTCCAATGTCCCTTCTTCCTTCTTCTCTTGTGTATGCTCTTTTCTCCCTCCCAAGTGGGACTGAGGTGTCCTCACTTGAGCCCCGTAGCTTCTTGAAGTTTATGAGTTCTGCGAACTGAATCATGGGTATTCTGTACTGATTGTCTTGGGTGGGGGGTAATATCCACTTATTAGTGAGCATATACCATGTACCTCCTTTGGTGTCTGAATTACCTCAGTCAGAATGGTATTTTCTAGTTCAATCCATTTGCCTGTAGTACTCAGGTTATTCTTGTTCTTGATAGCTGAGTAACATTCCATTTTGTAAATGAACCACATGTTCTGTATCCATTCTTCTGTTGTGGGATATCTGGGTTCTGGCTATCATAAATAAGGCTACTTGGTACATAGTGGAACACTTGCCCTTGTGGCATGGTAGGGCATCTTTTGGGTATATTCCCAAGAGTTTTATTTCTGGTTCTAGTGATAGGTCTATTTCCAGTTTTCTGAGGAACTTCCAAATTGATTTCCATTGTGGTTCTAACAGTTCACAATCCCACCAGCAGTGGAACAGTGTTCCTCTTACTCCACATTCTTGTCAGCATGTGTTGTCACCTGAGGTTTTGCTCTTAGCAATTCTCAATATATTAAGGTGGAATTTCACGATCATTTTTGATTCGCATTTCTCTGATCACTAAGGACTTTGATCATTTCTTTAGGTGTTTCTCAACTAATCAAGATTTTTCTATTGTGAAATTTCATTTTAGTTCTATACACCATTTTTATTGGTATGTTGTGTTTTTTCGTGGTTAGCTTCTTGAGTTCTTTTATATTTTGTATATTAGCACTCTATCAGGTGTAGGGCTAGTGAAGTTTTTACACAATCTGCAGATTACAGATTTGTCTTTCTGATTATGTCCTTTGTATTACAAAAGCTTTTCAGTTTTGTGAGGTCCAATTTATCAATTATTGGTCTGAACGCATGAGCCTTTGGAGTTCTTTTTAGGAAATTTCCCCCTGTACCAATGACTTCAAGGCTCTTTCCCACTATCTCTTCTATTACATCAGTTTATTTGGTTTTATTTTGAGATCCTTGATACACTTACACTTGAGCTTTGTGCAAAGTGTTAATTATGGGTATATTATCATTTTCTACATAGGGCCAGACAGTTTGACCAACACCATTTATTGAAGATGCTTTTTTTATTTTACATTTTTGACTTCTTTATAAAAGATCAATTGTGTGTAAGTGTGTTTTTTATTTCTGAGTCTTAAATTCTATTCTGTTGATCAACATGTCTTTCTCTGTACTGATACCACACCGTTTTTACCACTATTACTCTGTATTAGACCTTGAGACCAGGGATGGTAGTTATGCTATTCTGGGATTTTTTGCCTTTCCAGATGTATTTTATATTTGCTTTATGCATGTTATTTAAGAATTGTCTTGGGATTTTCATGGGGTTTGTATTGAATCTGTAGATTGCTTTTGTTAGGATGGACAGTTTTAACTATGTTAATTCTGCCAATCCATGAGCATAGGAGATCTCTCAATTTTCTAATACATTTATATATATATATATATATATATATATATATATATATATAATTTTGGGGGTTGCTACTGTATACTATAATATCATCTGCAAACAGGAATACTGTTATTTATTCTTTGCCAATTTATATCATCTTGAACTCTTCTTGTTGTTTTATTTTTCTACCTAGCATGTTGAGTACTATATAGGCCCACTATGGGGAGAATTATCATCCTTTTCTTGTCCCCAATTGCAGTGGGGTTGCTTCAATTTTTCTCTCTATTTACTTTCATTTTGGCTACTGGATTGCTGTATATTGCTTTTATTATGTTTAGCTATAGGTCTTGAGTTCCTGACCTGTCCAATAATTTAACAAGGTATGTATTTTTTCAAATGATTTGTTTTATCTAAGGAAATGATAATGTGATTTAATTCTTTGAGTTTGTTTACACAGTGGATTACATTAATGAATTTTTGTATATTGAACCAACCTTGCATTTCTAGGATAAAGCTTACTTAATCGTGGGGAGTGATCATTTTGATGTTTTCTTGCATTTCATTTGTGATAAATTTATTGAGTATTTTTGCATTGACATTCAGAAGCGAGATTGGTTTGATGTTCTCTCTTTTGGTTGTGTCCTTGTTTAGTTTAGTTATCAGAACCTTGTGCGGCTTCATGGAATAAATTAGGTAGTATTCCTTCTGCTTCTATTTTATGGAATAATTTGAAAAATATTGGTATCAAGTCTTCTTTGAAAGTATGGTAGAATTGTGCACTAAATCCATCTGGCTCTGGGCTTTTTTGTTTGAGACATTTTTATGACTTCTGTTTTCTTATGGAATGTGGGTCAGTTTACATAGTTTACCTGCTCTTGATTAAACTTTGATATATGTCATCTGTTTAGAAAACCATCAGTTTTATCTATATTTCCCAGTTTTGTTGAGTATAGGCTTTTTAGTAGGATCTAATGATGTTTTGAATTTCCTCTCTTTCTGTTGTTATGTCTACCATTGCATTTCTGATTTTGTTAAGTTGGATTCTGCCTCTAGCTCTTTCGTTAGTTTGCCTAGGGTTTTATGTCTCTCATTGATCCTCTCAAAGAAGCAGCTATTATATTGATTGTTATCTTTGTTTCCATTTAATTGATTTATCCCTGAGTTTGACTATTTCCTGCCTTAAATTCATCTTTGGTGAGTTTGCATTTTTCTTGTTCTAGAGGTTTGCTATTAAGTTGCTAGTGTAAGATATCTCCAGTTTGGGGTTGGGGATTTAGCTCAGTGGTAGAGCGCTTGCCTAGGAAGCGCAAGGCCCTGGGTTCGGTACCCAGCTCCAAAAAAAAGAACCAAAAAAAAAAAAAAAGATATCTCCAGTTACTTAGTAAAAGCTCGTAGTGTAATGAATAGTGCTCTTAGCAATGCTTTCATTGTGTCCCAACTATTTTAAACTATGTGTCAATATTTTAAATAATTTCCAGGCAATCTTTACTTCCTTGATTTCTTCACTAACCATATTATCATTGAATAGAGTGTTGCTCAACTTCCACGTGTATATTGGATTTCTGTCATTTTTGTTTTTATTGAAGACCAGCCTTAGTTCTGTGGTGATCTAATAGGATGCAAAGGATTATTTTAATCTTTTTGCATCTGTTGAGACCTGTTTTGTGACTGATTATATGGTACCAAGAAGTGCTGATTCCCATTTGTTTAGTGTTCTATAGGCTTCTAGCAACTTTTGGTTCTCCTCTCTTTCTCTCTATCTCTGTCTCTCTCTCTTTTAGGTTGGTGAAGTTTTTATCTATGATTTTGTTGAAAATAATCTCATCTCCTTTGAGCTGGGAATCTTCATTCTCTTCTATTCCAATGTTTAGATTTGGTCTTTTGACTGTGTCCTCAATTTCCTGGAATTTTTAGGTTTGAGATTTTTTTTTGTTACTGTTGTTGTTTGTTTTGAATTTTGTTTGACACGTGGTTCAATTGCTTCTAAGGTATTTTCTATACCTGAGACTCTGTTTTCTATCTCTTGTATAATGTTGGTGATATTTGCATCTATATTTCCTGACATATTTCCTAGGCTTCCCATTTCCTTGTTTCCCTCCATTGGTGTTTTCTTTATTGTTTCTACTTCTACTTGTAGGTCTTGGAACACTCTATGATATTCCTTCACTTGTGTAATTGTGTTTTCCTGTATTTCTTTCTTTTTTCCCTGTATTTCTTTAAGGTATATATTTGTTTCCCCTTTAAGATCTTCTATCTGTTTACATGTGTTTTCCTGTTTTTCTTTCAGAGAGTTATTTATATCCTCCTTAAAGGAGTGTATTATCTTCATAAGAGAGGATTTTCTACTTCCTGGTTTTCAGGTGTATCAACATATTCTGGGGTTTCTGTATTGGTAGAGTTGGGCCTCAAGAAGTACAAACATATTGGCTTATGTTGCTTACTGCCTTGTGATTTTCTCTTGCCATCTTGCTATACCTGGGGTTTACTGGTCTGAGTGACTCTGTCTTTAGTCTCCCTCTTTTTTCCTTGGGTTGCTACAGGTCTTCTGTTAGGCCTGCTAGACTGGCTGTAGTTGATCTCATGTTGTGTCTTCCAACTTCAGGGTCTTCAGAGTGGTACAAAGTGCTTCTTTGTTGCTTTGGCTACAGCATATCCCCCAGGTAGCCTTCAGACTGTTGGGTCTTCATAAGAGCAATCAAACTGTTGTCCTGTGTGAAGCTAATCTTCAGGAAGGTCTAGGGACTGTGATTTCTGTTGCCATGTTTGAAGCAGAACTCCACTCATAATTTCAGTCTTTGGATCAGTTTCTCTGTGTGCCACAAATCTCCAGGGAAGTCTTCAAACCATGGTATTTCTTGCCCAATAACCCTGTTTATAAAACAACTCCTAGAAAGCCTTCTAGTTGTGGCGTGCTGGGTGTAGTGGATCTCTGAAAGGTCTACAACTGTGGTGTCAGCTTACCTGGGTGCATCAGGTCTCTTGGGTTGCCTCAGGATATGGTATCAAATGCTTTGAGTGCAGCTTATCTACTGATATGCTTCAGGATATGTTGTCTTCTGAAGAGCAGACTAGCTAGCAGTCAAATGCACCATGGAATGCTGAAATTGGGAAAGATAATCTACTCAAGAGAAGATATTTATAGTTGGTAATCCAACACAAATTATCCAGCCACAAAATATTATACATACAATTTATGTTCCCTGGAATAAGGTAGTTCTATTTATATATTTAGGACATTCATAAATGGACAGTATAAATAATAGAGTGTTTGAGGAGTATGCATGGGAATGATTGAAGGGACGACTAAAATTGAGAAATGACATAATTATACTTAAATATTAAATGTAAAAACAAATTAAAATAATTTTAAAAAGTAAAATATTTTCCCAGGATATTTTTATGTTATTATAAAAATATATCAATTAGGTTTTACTAAGTATCCTAGAGTTCTCCATTGCTTCATGTGACAGCAAGTTTTTCCTTTTTCCTACTAATACATTAGAATTTCTTTCTCATATGAGATACTCTGTTCCTTTGATGAGTATTTTATAATGGAGCAGGTTAGATATTTCAGAGTTAGGAAATAAATGAAGAAAAGCATAGGATGATGATTATGACCTATAGTGTTTAGCAGAAAAGATATTCATAACACAAGTACCCAGTTCTGACCCTATTCCTGAGTCAAAGAATGTGAAGAAAACAAGCTGGAATCTTCAACTATACTGGGCATTTTTATAGTCCTAGAAGTAATCATAAATATTACCAAAGTGTAACCCCTGAGAGGTATACCAACCATATGGCTGTTGGAACAGTGTTATGACTAACCTAAGAATAACCTGTCAGTTCGTAATTGAGTTGAAGGTCCACGTCACGAGATGTTACCCATGCCTGAACCATTACCAAGAAGAAGAATATGCAGGTAGAAAGTTAGATAATCTCTGGAGAAGGATCTAACAGTAATAATCAGCTAAAGTTTCATATTGACAATATTTCCCCTGAATTTTATTTATTAGGTTAGTCTACACCTCAATCCTCAACAAGTGATTTATTTTTCACAATTTAAGGTGATTAACTTATTGGCCCATAATCATTCAAAGTAGTGAGATTAATACACATTTATGTTTCCAGATTAATTCAAACTTATGTATCAAACTTTTCATTATAAGACTCCAGAATTATCCTGGAAGAAGAGTCAGAAATACATAAAATCAGAGGTGGTATATAACTTCCAGGAAACAAGTTTTTCCTCAGATAAAATGGCATACTTCCCCTCATAAATTCATTTATTTTAACAATATGCATGAAACCTTCCCAAAATCAGCCTAGAAAAATCTGAGTAGAGAACGTCAGGAATTTCCAAAACTATCAGAAGTTCTACAGGCCAAGATTGCTATCCATACTTCAATTTATGTGTCAACAATAGACACATTTTATTTCAGTTCACTAAGTAGAATTGAGTTTTTCTTCTTGGTACCAATGAAATTTGGATGCAATAATGGTAGGGGATATGAGATTTGAAAAGTAATAATTGAAGGTGAACTTGAGTAAAACACATATGCAAATATAAAATAATCTAAGAAATAATTAAGTATTAAATGTTCTAACCGGTTTTATTCAAAGGAAGGTTGTTTGGTTTTGTTGGAAATAGTAAAAAAAAAAAAAAACTGGTAACAGTGAGACATTGAGGCTTCCCCCACTTTCTCATAGATGTGTCTCAAAGTTTTCAGCATCTTCCATGGGATACCTGGTCAGCTTTCAGGAATCATTAAATCTTATGCCTACTCAAAGTATCTTATCTTTGCAAATGTTAAGAGCAGCCTCCTATATATTTTTATATTTGTCAAAAAGATATATATTCATAAGTAATTTGCAAGACGGAATATAACAGTCACTGCCATTGTAGGTGACATTAAAATTGCAATCATTTAGACGAACAAATCTCATCTCTCTTTGTCTATTACTGAGAGACTAACATCAAAGTATCTTTTCTTATTAATATGATGTGAAATATACACGTGAAAAGGTATGAAACTGGTCGAAAAGTATCTTAAAGTATTTCCTTAATTAAGAATTTTGGAATTCTGTAGATCCTGTTTATCTCAATTACATTACTGAGATTCATTCACTCCAGGTCTAGTATAGCAGGACATCACATTAACATGTATAGTTGTGTTCTTTCATTGTTATTAGAGATTAAAAAAAAGAAAAAGAAACTTCATTTCATGTGCTGAGCTGTTTATCAGTCTGGAATATCACTCAGAATTGAAAAGGTAAATTATAGGACACAGAGGTAATGACTTCACATGAAGTAAATTATGCAGACAAGTGACTACAAAGTAAGGGAAAGTAATGTGACATGTGAAACACAAACTCTGAATTGAAGATGAATAAAGACTACTGGTCCAGGAAAGGAATTTGGAATTTTCATTTTTTTTAACTTGTTTGCAAACACAAACACAAACCTGGAGTCTTGAAGTTTGGAATTTGACACATGATTATAAATTCCACGCAGAAATTCACAGGATAAAGGGCATAGAATTTCTGCTCATTACGGGAATCTGTGGATATCAAGAAGTGATGAGTGATCAGAGTCATGGATCTCATACAAGCATTGTAACCTACTTATTCCATACACACTTTTGTTTAACTTTTTTTTATTTTATGAGGAAAATTTCTTGAACAGCTAAGAGTAATATTTATAGTAAAAAGAGAATCCCACAACAGGTTTTAACCTAAACCTGGTTAAAAACAACATAATTGTTAACTCTAGAAAATAATTTTAAAACTCCTAGCATAGCTGTCCTCCATGAGGTCCAACAAGCACTTGACTGAGATGGAAGCAGATACTTACACCCAACCAATGGACTGAAATAGAAAAAGGTTAAAAGAAGTTGAGGAGGAGGGTGGCCCCATAGGAAGACCAGCACTCTCAACTAAGGAGGACCCTAGAAATATCTTAGTCCATGAGTCACCAACAAGTCAACATACACTAGTTTGTATGTGGCCTGAGACACATATACAGCAGAGGATTGCCTTGTCACAGTGAGAAAATATGTGCTATCCCTTGAGACTTGAGTTCATGGGGTTTGGGGAGGCCTAGTGTGAGAGGAAGAGTAGAGGTTGTGGAGGGAATTGGGTTATGAAATGGGTTGTACTGAGTGAGTTGGAGTGGGTGGGTGGAGTAAGGTGAGCTAAACATGGTTGTAGGGACATGCTTATGGATATGCAGGTCAGAGGGGTAGGCAGAAATGAGTTAAGGAACTGAAGGAGGGAACATCAGGAGATTAATAGTGACTGGACTGTAAAAAATGATTGAAGATAAAAATTAAAGAAAAAAAGCTTGTTGGATATTTGTCAATGAGGGTGCAGAGTGTACCTGGAAAAGACTGGGGGACAAGAGACGCGAAGAAGGATGCCAAGTCAAGAGTCTGATCAAGGCAACAATTTTATTTTTTCCCAAGGCTGAGTTTATACCATAACAGGGGTAAAAGAGAGATGGGAGAATTGGGAAACATTTACTCAGGACAAGGACACAGCTCTCTTGTAGTCAGGCAATCAACTGACATTAACAGGATGTTAGAAATGTCACAGGTTTGTCATATCTATTAGTCATCAGGATGTTGGTTTTTCAGAAAGGTTACAGGTCATCACATTGGGCATTTTGACAGCAGATGTATTTCTCAGCAAGGTCACAACTTTATCATATCATTTTTCATCCTGACCACCAGATTTGTATTAGTCTTCTGCAGCTAGCTGGGTATTTTCCATGAACCCAGTCATACCTAACTATAACCATAATATTAACATCAATAATGAAGGGTTTTAAGAGCATCACTCCCAACAGGTATTTTATGCTTCTACTTAGACAACCACCAATGACTCAACATTAAGGAAGTTTGTCTTTAGGGAAGACTTTTCTACTTTTACATGAGAAGTTGAATGAATTTTCTTGAAAAACAAGTGAATGATATGTTTCTTTAAAATATATTATAGAAATAAAATTGCACATATTTTCCCTTAAACTTAAAAGGCATAAAAAAATAAAAAGGCAAAACATATCCCACTAACTTCCATTCATTTTCACGTGAATGGTTAATATTTAAGATATTATCTCCTCACCAATGGATCAGGACTTGTATTAGCTATGAAACGTTAGTGTATTTGGAATGAGGATGTTATATTTAATCTTGGATACATGAGGATAGTTACAGTTAGCATTGAATCATGATCAAGATGAAATGTTGATCAAATCCTATGCAGTGAACAAGCTGGTAATATGGCAATAATTCTCAAAACAATGCTGTTCTCTCCCTCTCCCTCTCCCTCTCCCTCTCCCTCTCCCCCTCCCCCTCTCTCTCCCTTGCCTTGCTCTTTCTCTCACTCTGGCCCTCTCTTTTATTCTCATTCTCTCTCCCCTACCTCCATCTATCAGATTTCATCCCTCAATCCCATTTAACCTCTATGTATCTCATCCCACAGTACTGCATTCTACATCATGCAAAATTACACTTTTCTTTATTGATTAGAGTTTCTTGCACCAACATGAAAAAAAAATCAAACCATTGCATAAACTTAAAAGAATGAACTGGCAGCCATTGAAACTGAGTACTCAAGAGTAAGAAATTTAATATGGCCAGTAACACTCAAAGTGTGCCTGAGTTATTTCATACACAACTTAATTATTCCAAACTAGTTATTCCCTAATTTGGAAGTTGTATATTAATTGTGGTGCTCTTGTCCTGATGGGTATAATTATAAGTCAATTTTAAATCAGTAAGAGATTGCCACAGCCTATGTATGCATGCATACACACATATCAGTTTATACTTGTCTTAAAATGTGGTAATATGCTGTTTGTGTGTCTGTTTCTCTGTGTATATGTTCTGTATATATGGTTCTATGTGTTTGTATCAATCCTCTTTGGTCCTATATATCCAAATATATGCATAGATAAATTTAAAGTCAGAATAACTTGTCAGATATGCAGGGATATCTGTACAATAGGAAATAAGGTGTTCTGTGTCCTGCAAACATTAGCCAATTCTTTTGAAGGATAACCAATATTTTTCATCACTAAGTTCAGAATGTTACACAAAATGTTGTACTGAATAATGATCTTAAATTTTATTAAAATTTAAATAAAGAGGAGGTTGAAATTCTGTAAATCATAGAATAGAGTAACAAAATTAAACATGAATCACCACAGTTTCCAATTTTCTTTAGACAATAGGTGTCAGAACGTGAAGCACATGTGGTTTACATACACATAGTGGATTGGTATCCATATAAGAATAAGGATATGTGATATGCACATTGGACACGAAAATGGAGGATGGCTACTTGGATAAAGGGACTCAATAACATTTAGACTACAAAAGAGGGTGTTTGAGAATCAAGAACCAGCAAAACACAGTGCTATATGTGTATGAAATTGCTATAGTGAATCACATTACACAGTAGTTTACAGAAGAATGACATCATAATTGTGATGAATAACTTTAGTACTGTATTGCGATCACAATGTAGAGTACTGGTAATCTTAAATGCAATCTTTAAGGAGGAATTTTCCTAGCTATCTGTGAATGTCTATTCTGGTTATGTTGTATATATACTCGAATTAGACAAAAAAGTACAATTCATCCCAGAATCAGTGATCATAAACATGCTAACATTTTAATTTTTAAATGATCAAGAATCAGAGATTAACACCAACCCAGTGTGCCTCATATTACCTGCTAAACAATATGTATTACTGTCCACACCCAAAAAAAAATTGGCCTGTATTTACCTTAAACTCTATGTAGGACATACCATGTAAGGAAGGTCCTATGCTCACACTCATCAGTATAAATTTTTCACTGTAAAGTAATATTCTAAAGTGAATGTAAGAGACTAACTACAGAACATAACATCCAAGATATGATTTAAGGGGGCGGAAAATGTTCACTTCTACTTTTCACAGAAAATCACCTAAACTATGCACGTGAAAATATGCTGCATCCTTTTGTGGCACTTGACTACAACAAAATCTACTCCATACACCAGAACTCTACTACTCCTAACCAGTCTCCATTTTTCTTTCCATTATTGCATCCCGTCAATTTTAGCAGTCACATCTTCTTACAAAAAAAAAGGGGGCCATGCTAAGGAAATGATTGAATAAATCCAAACTCTCAGTTTCATACCCACTGAAATAGCTGACATTCAGGGTTCAGTGACTTCCCTTCACTTTCATCCATTATGTAGAAGGCACTGAATGAAAAAAAAATGTAATGCAACAGGATTCTCTCCCCTGCCTTGGAACCACTTCAAAAACCTAGTCTAGCCCCACTCCTAGTTGTCAGATTCTAATGCCTCAAAACATGTTTTAACTGGAATGTACAGCATCCAAAACTATCATGCCAATAGAAAATTCTTCTTTTTTTTTAATTTTTGAGGTTTTGGTTTCATTTGGTTTTGTTTTGTTTTGTTTTCTCCATTTTTATTAACTTGGGTATTTCTTATTTACATTTCAATTATTATTCCCTTTCCTAGTTTCTGGGCCAACATCCCCAAAGCACTGTACATTTATGAAGCTCACCAAGAAACAAAGGGAAATGCATAAACAAAGAAATATAACACTCACTCATCACAGAAAGAAACATATCAGCAACTAGATTTGTAATCTTTCCAATCCTCTATGTCTAGACACAAGCATTAAAACAAAATAAAAAAGGACAAAGTGTCTCTTTAGAGCCCAGAAACTCTACCACAGGCATCTCCATATACTCAGACTCAAATATACAAAAATGGTCTTAAAGAATAAAATTAATTTTTAAAATTTAATTTACGTACTTACATCCTAAATATTGCTTCCCTTCCTGAGACTTCAACCCACCATGCTTTCCTGTCTTCAGAGAAGTTTCCCCAAACACCCACCCACCTCATACCCACAAGCATCTACCTGGAGTGGAACATCAAGATTCTTCAGGATAAGGCAAATTCTTTCCTACAGAGCCTAGATAAGGAATTCCTTTGTTTTAAATGTACCAGGCCAAGTATACTCTCTTGTTGGTGTCATAGTTTCTGGGAACTCTCATGGATAATGTTTAGTTGATACTGTAGGTTTGCCTCTCGGGTAGCAATCCCCTTCATATCCTTCAGTCCTTCCCATAACTCTTCCATAGGTGTCCCTGACCTGAGGACAATGCTCACTTGTAGGAATCTGCATCTGTCCCAGTGAGCTTCTTGTAGAACCTTTCAAAGTACAGCCTCACTAGGTTCATTTCTACAGGCACAACATGGCTTCAGTAATAGTCTCAGGCTTTGATGCCCATGTGGTGGATACCAAGTTGGGCTGGTCACTAAAAGCCCTTTCTTATAATCTTTACACTTTTTTTTCTCCCTGCATTTCTTTAGACTGAATCCTCTCTGGGTCCAAAAATAGAAGGTGACTGAGGAGCCCAATGCATCAACTGGGGACCATGTCTCTCTACTGGAAGTAGTCTCCTCAGAATCCATCTGCATGTAGGATATTTCAGTTAAGCTCATTCTCACTGGGTCCTGGGAGCCTCTAACAACCCCATGATCCCTCTACACTCCACCAAACATTGCTGTGATTTCCATTAATTTTTCTGACTTTATGGGCTTCTTTTCTTTCTAAACTTTACCCTCTCCCCCCTCCTCTGTTCAACCCAGGTCCTTCCTTTCCTCTCCCTCCCATGATTATTTTATTGCTTCTTGGAAGGATTATTAAAGTGTCCATACTTTGGCATTCCTTCTTGGTAGGCTTCATCATGCATTTTCTATACCATTTGCTAATACCAACTTCTCAGTGAGTACATACTATGGATGTACCTTTTGGCCTCTGTTAAATTACTCATGCTGGTACTGGCTAGTTCAATCTATTTCCCTGAAATATTAATGATGTCTTCATTTTTCAAAGCTGAATAGTGTCCATTGTGTAAAGGAAACCAATTTATTTTTGTCCATTAATCTATTGAAAGGCATTTGGGATGTTTCCACCTTCTAAATTTTAAAAACAAGGCTGCTATGAACATAAAGGATGTGAACATATACTATAGTGCAGCATTATTTGGGTATATGTCCAGGAGAGATAAAGTTGGGTGTTAAGGAAGAACTATTTCCAAATTTCTTAGGAAACAGCAGATTGATTTGCAGAGTGCCTATATGCTAATGCTACCTCATTCATATTTGTGAATAAAACGCACTGAGAGTTCATATGAGCTCTTGTTTCCATACTTTTGTTCATAGTCATATCTCCACTTGTAACAGCGGATATGCTGATACATTCTACTTATATAATTTCTAAAGTTTTTTACACAACCATAACTTGTTACTTTGACCTTATAAAAAGTTGTCCAATGAAGTCTTCATCTTGGGGGCTTCAATTTATAGGCATATAGATGCTGTTACAGGAATGAAACTTATTTATATTTTCTCAAATATATTTTCCAAACTCCAAAATTTCACCACTAATTTGGACTTTGGAGGCATATCCCAGTGTAGAGATTGCCAGGCATTCCTCCAGCGAATATCGAATATCACAAACTGTAATGAAAATTATCTTATCACTCTAGTGAACTCTATAGTAGCAGGGGTATTTAAAACTATACACACACACACACACACACACACACACACACACACATTTGATATAATGATCTCTGAAAGGTAAAAGTTTTAAATTTGCCCCCCTAGACACAAAGTTTAGAGCAGAAGAAAAAAAAACAGGTTAGGCCCCAGAATTGTATGTTCCAAGAAGCCTCTCCTAGGGCTATAGAAGGGGTAATTACATTGGCCAGCTCAACAGCTTTCTCTCAGAAACTAGCTAACCATAAATCCTAGAGAACAAACTTGAGAAGCAGAAAGCAACTTCTCCTAAGAACTAGCGGACCATGAAGTTAAACAATCTGAGAAGCAGGAGACAGTTTGAAAGACAGAGAGTTTTTCCTTGTGATTTTTTCACTGTTTTTCTACACATGTTCCAAAGACGCCATCCCTGCCCGCTTGGGTTGTGGTTTCTCCCTTTAAATACTTCTTCTCCCAGCCTCTCGGGGTCGAACTCCACTGCCCCTGAATGGGATACGAGTCTCGACTCCAGTGCACTGGTTGCTATTGATAAACCTCACATGATTACAACAAGGACGGTCTTGTGTGAGTTCTTGGGGGGTCCCGTCATACCGAGACTTGAGTGAGGGTCTTCCCACTCTGGGGCTCTTTCAATCTCCATATGAAATGCACTCTCCCAGGTTTTGGACTCTGTATGCATGTGAAGAATCTCACTGTAATGTTTTTAATTATGTGAATATCCTGTACTTCCTGCTGAATTTCAACAAGAATGATTTTGGAGCGGGAAGCAAATCGAACAATGGAAAAAATACATAGTAAAATTTGTGCCTAGCAACTTTTTAAAAATTATTTTAATTTATTATAGTCTTGCCAAAATTACATTAGTAATTTTTTGTTAATTTGATTGTGAAAAATGAACACAGTGACTGCAAATATGCAGAAAATGCTGAATATTTTCATGTTCTTTCAACTTCATGACCAAGAACAAAACTAGGGTATGCTTTGATTTTAATGTTAACATGTATTCCACTTTTAAACTGTCTAGATAATATTTTATTTTTTACACTTCTTTATACATTTTTTAAAATATTCATTTATTTTTTTCTTTTAATATTATTATTTATCCTTTTTATTTTTCCTTACTTTAACCTTAGAAGTATGAAAGCCGAATGAAAACAACAATCTATATTCGATTCATCATACATGAACATTCTCATCACAGGTGTCATTACAGTGTATAAAGTCCTGTACTGTAAGATACTATATTACTATATTATGGTCAATGCAGATAAGGAACATATAAGAGTATTCTGATGTTGCTTATATCATTATGCAACCTCTAATTTATGCCTGAGTCACAGCAATTTGGGAGAGATGTCTTCATTTGGCTACTATGTTATGCTTTCAGAAATTCTACATGTTATTTCTCCATACCCCTGGAGGTACAATAGATTAGAATTCTTTGTGAGGTTGTCATGGTCCGGTGTATCTCTTCTTCTTATGAACAGGCATATCATGGCAGTCCTATAAATCACTGCTACTTAAATTCTAGATGACATTTTAGTCTGAACATATGAATATCTGGTTTTCCTGACTTATTTTGGGCTCCTTTCCATATTTTGTCCAATACATACATGTTAGTTTTACTTTTCCTTTAGGATATTTTGTATTTTTGTGTATTATTCTAAAGATATACCATAGAAGAGATTTTTCTAAACAGAGATGATGACAAGGGATGTGTGAAGGAGTGGGGAAAAGAAGAGGTAGGAAAAAAGCATAATCAGGTTATGTAATTAAAAAGCAGCTCATTTAACTGGAAAGAGAATAGAAAAAGAGAAAGAAAAAAGAAAATCAGCTTTCTTTTCTCTGTCCTGTAAAATTCAATGAAAACATTTAATTTAATTTCTAGTATGTTTATTATTGTTTTTTCTTTTATGCTATGAGCAATAATGAAGGTATTTGTCCTTGGAAGCCAGAATGGGTCATCTAGATTTCATGATGCTATTGTTGGAGTGTGTGTGAAAAAATGTACTGCCTAGGATACATTCTTCTAGCTGGGTTGCCTTTTCAGATCTCAGTGGGAGAAGAGGCCCCTAGAATTGTAGCCTTTTAAAGTGCCAGGTTAGGGAGATAGCCAGGGGAAGATACCCAATCACTAAGATAAGTAACAGGTAGGATAAGCAGGAAGAATTTTGAGAGGGGCTAAGTGGGAGAAGGTCAGTGGGCAGGATTTAAGTAAATAAGCAAACCAAAATTAAAATAAAAATAAACTTCTGTGACATGCATATAATATCACCTACAGAAGAAATATGACAGGAACTAACAATCATCTATTTTTAACATTTCTCAACATTAAAGATGCCAGCTCAACATAATAAGATATAAACTAAAAGAATGGATATAGAAACAGATTCTAGTATTCTGATTCATACACAAAATGCACCTTAATAACAAAGACAATAAGTATCTCAGAGTAAAACCCTGGAAAAAGATCTTCCAAGGAAATAGTTCCAAGAAAAAGCCTGAATTGCCATCCTTATATCAAATATAAAAGACATTCTACCAAAAGTTATCAAATGAGATGAGAAAGAACACACCATACTCATCAAAGCAAAACATACCAAGAGATCATCTCAATTCTGGACATTTACGCCCCAAATGCAAGGGCACCCACATTCATAATGGAACTTTAATAAAGCTCCAACCCAAAACAAGAACAGTGGTAAATTTCAACACCCCATTCTCATTAATGGACAGGACATTGAAACAGAAACTAAGCAGAGGCAGTGTGAAATGCACAGAGGTTATGAACCAAAAGGATTTAACAGATATCTACAAAACAAAAGAATATACCTTCTTCTCAGCAACTCATGGTACCATCTCTACAATGAACCATACAATGGGCCACATAATAAGCCTCAATAGATACAAGAAGATAGAAACAATCCCATACATCCTATCAGATCACCATGGCTTAAGGGTGGTCTTCAATAAGAACAAAAACAACAGAAAGCCTACATAAATGTGGAAACTAAACCATGCTCTACTTAATAATAACTTGGTCTAGAAAGATATAAAGACCAAAATTAAAGACTTCCAGGAATTTAAGAAAAATAATGAAAAAACATACACAGTGGGACACAGTGAAAGCAGTGCTAAAGGAAAGTATCAAAGCAGTAAATTCTCTGGTAAAGTAATTGGAAGAATCTTATACTAGGAACTTAACAGCAGACCTGAGAACTTTAGAACAAAAAGAAGCAAACACACCCAAAATGAGTCAAACTCAGGGCCAAAATCAACTAAACAGAAACAAAGAAAAAGATACACTGAATCAACAACACCAAAAGTTTATTCTTTGAACCATTCAAGAAGTTAGATAAATAAACCCCTAGCCAAACGAGGAGACGTATCCAAATTAAGAAAATTAGGACTGAGAATCACTTAAAGAAATCTTCAAGGTCTTAATGGTTAATATCACAACCTCAGGTGACAACACATGTTGTCAAGGATGAGGAAAAGAGGAACACTCCTCCGGTACTGATCGGATTGCAAAGTGGTACTAGCACTTTAGAAGTCAATCTGGAGATTCCTTAGAGAACTGGAAGTAGAAAAACCTGAAGATCTAGCAATACCATTCTTGGGCATATACCCAAATGATGCCTCACAATGACACAAGCATGAATGTTCCACTATGATTACAGTGGTCTTGTTTGTGATAGCCAGAAGATGGAAAAAACCCAAATATTCCAAAAAAGAATAATGGATAGAGAAAATGTGGTTCATTTATACAATAGAATACTACTCAGCTATTAAGAGCAAGGACATTCTGATTGAGGTAACTAAGGAAAAAGGATATCAATGGTATGTAGTTACTAATAAGTGGATATTAGCAAAAATATTGCACAAAACACAGAATAAAGTCCACAGAATTCAAAAGGATATCAATTCAAAGTTCCCAAGTTAGGATGCCTCAATCTATCTTAGGAACAAAGATAAAGTTGTTTAGATCAAATACCTTACAGTATGGAGAGGGAAATTGTAGAGCCCATATCCAGAAGAAAGTCAGTGAGGGATAGGCTTGCCATTCTTCAGTCAAAACCACTGACCCATAATTATTTTTGTCGGAAAAATTCCAGTGACAGAAGTGGAGAGGAGCCTGAGGAAAATGAGGTCCAGTCACAGGCCAAAAATGGCATCTAATAAAGGGGAGACCCCAAGGCCTTGCACTATTACTGAGGCTATGGTGTTCTCACAAAAAGCGGCCTATCATGTTTGCCCTCTTGTAAAAACAAAAAGCATTCAGGTGCAGATATTTATATCCAACCAATGGGCAGAAGCCACTGACACCTGTGGTTGAATTAGTGAAAAAAAATGAAGGAAGCAGAGGAGGAGGGAAACCCTGTATGAGAACCAGTAGACTCAATTTACCTGGATCCTGAGACCTCACAGACATGGGACCACCATTTATACAGCTTAACCAGCTAAGACGAGGCCATATGCAGCAGAGCACTGCTGGGTCTGACTTAGTCTGAGCTGATGCATGTAACCTTCAAGAGACTGGAGGCCCCAGGGAATGGGGCGGTCTGATGAGGTGTTTGGTGGGGGTGGGATGGGAACATCCTTGTGGAGATGGATCAGGAGGTGTGGGATGTGGAACAGCTAGAGCATGGATTGGGAAGGGAATAAAATCAGAAATGTGAAAAGATTAACTAAAACTAAAAAAATTTACAAAAAGAAATAAAAAAAGAGAAACAACATTGCAATTGCACTGAATCTTGGAAGATTTGGAGAGAGTGATGATGTGCTTCCAGGGTTTTATTTATGTTTATCTGTAGCAATGCATTTACAGAAATTAATTATTAGTCAATGTTTTTATGAGCCTGAGCATTTGTGTCAACTGTGCAGAGAATATACTGCCCATGCTGAATATCTGATTTCTTTTTTAAAAATAAATTTAGTTTATTTCAGTACCATCATGATCTCAATATCACACTAAAGTGTCTTCTCAAAGATTTCCAGCCAAGTTAGAATTGAAGTTAATCATCTCAACTTCCTTCTGCCTTACCAGCATTCACCACAAGAGAATTCATTCCCTCCCATTCTCTTTGCCTTTCTCTATAGGTCTCTGCCACAACCATAATGAGATTTGGATATGCAACCAGTTCAGAGGTCACTATTACTGTAGCTCTGTGGGTTTACTCAAAGCCTTCTATGCTCAAAAACATCAGATATGAAAGGGCGAGTGATGACTTTGACTCCTATAACCATGTTAGGTTTTTCACTGCTGTCTCTCTAACTCCAGGATCACTGTATGACTCTCACTTGCAGCTGTACTTGTATACACATCTGAGAGCTTTTGTACATACTGCACACACATACATATTTGTAAAATAAAACCAATATTTGTGAAAAATTTTGTTGTATTTATTTTTCTGAATAATGTTGATTCTTATCTTTTTACTAGAAATAACTTTGTATCACTTTGTGTAATACTTTTGAGTATGTATTATATAAGAATTAAGGATTTCAGAAGACAACTTCTAGGATTAGAATTTCTCATGTTATTACATAACACTGAGGTAGACTCAGTCCATCATATTTAGTGTTAATGGAATTAACTGCTTTGCCATCAAACTGTCTACAAATGTCCTTTAAAGATATTGATTTCCTTATAAATTATTATAGGCTAAATATGCCAATCTCTAATTCCGATGTAACCAACACTAAACAAATAATCTTTTGAATAATGATGGTTCTGTAGATGACAACAAAATATGAATAACTGTGACTAACTGTGCAATAACATTTTCATCCATTGCATTGCAGCAAAATAAGCTGAGTGTGTATAAAATATTGAATATAAGATATCTCATATTCTATACATCATGGATCAAAAAGTATTCACAAATCAGTAGATATCAAAACATGTGAATTTTCAAAATGGGGACATCTAGTTCATGAATAAACTCTCCAGGTTCTTCCTTAGCAGTTTTTTTAATTTACAATTATCATTTATTCTCTTCATTATTCTAACTGAGGTCTTGAATATTGATTTCCAGCATCCAACAGGTACAGGAAGATTCTCCTTTGTCATTTTCTCTTTTTCACTGACTCTTGCATTTACATGGTAACCAGATAATATATAGGGAAACATACTTAAAGCTCAAAAAGAATAAGTAAATAATATTAAAATTTAAGATGGGAATATAATATAAATGTAATTTTAGGGGAGATTAGTTATTATAATCAATTTGTGTAGAATGCCCTTATAACACAGTTTAAATATCAAATATTTCTTTGAAAAATCATATCTTCCATGAATTTTAAATGAGAAATTGTGGATGGCATTGCAGAATGTGTTCTTTATGGGGACATTGTTAATGATCATATGTCTATGAAGACTAACTTAGGGACGTGATATTTTGTTAATGCTGATACATTTGAGACCCAGTCAGTATCCCATTGTGGGAGGAGAATTGAAAAATAAGAAGATTTAGTGTAGCTGCAAGCACTCAATCTTGTTTTTGGAAAATTTATTTTCTAGGAAGCAGCGTAATCAAAGCATCTGCCTCCATATCCATAGTACTAGAATTTTGTGAGTCCAGGAATTCAATCACAACTGAATACAAAGGGCAAGCTCTAAGAAAAATTAGGTACAAACCACCATCAGGAGTTTTACCTATCCCTTCCAGAACTATAATATAATAGCATGTTAATATATTCACAATCCTATTTATTTAATTTTTTAGTATTTTATTTTTTAATACTTTTTACAGTGTACTCATTATCCCCTTCCCAATTTAATCTTTGACTACTTCCCCACATCCAAGAGGAAATCCCCACTTCCCCAATCCACACACCTTCTGTCTTAGTTTGGGTATTATTGCTATGTACAGACACTGTGATCAATGTAAGTTTTATAAAGGACAACATTTAATTGGAGCCAGATTACATGTTCAGAGGTTCAGCCCATTATCATCAAGGTGGGAGCATGGCAGCATCACAGCATCCAGGCAGGCTTGGTGAAGGAGGATCTGAGTTCTATATCTTCACCTGAAGGAAGCCAGAAACAGACTGAGCATCCCCAGGCAGCTAGGAGGAGGTACTCCAAGCCCACCCCCACAGTGACACACTTCCTCCATCAAGTCCACACCTTCTAATAGTGCCACTTCCTGAGCCAAGCATATGCAAACCATCACACCTTCCCAATCCCTTGTGAGTCCTGTCTCTTGGGGTTTAAATGTGTCTTCTTCCACTGAGGCCAGACCAGGCAGCCCTATGTTGCATCTGTGCTGGGGGCCTCATATCAGCTGATGTATGATGCCTGGTTAGCGGCTCAGCATCTGAAAATTCGTGGTTGTCCAGGTTAGTTGAGAATGCTGGTATTCTTATGGGTCACCCTCTTTCTCATGATATTCCAACTATTTCCAAATTTGAACAGGGTGCTCACTGGATTCTGTCCATTGTTGGATACAATATTTTTGTGTTTGAGACAAAAAAAACTTCTACCTTAGACTATTGACCAATACAATAGCTTGAAGAGGAACTATAAAAACAGACATATTCTGTCACATATGTGCTTCTATTGGAAATCAGATAATGTATTCTGATGTTATCTTTGTTGATTCTTTGTTTTTTAGTCTGATTGATTGTTTGATTCGATAGACAGTTTCTATGTGTAATCCTGTCTGTCCTGGATCTTATTGTATAAAAGGTTATAGATTCAAATGCCTTATCAAATGTACTTGAAGTTATAAGGGAGAAAATGTCAATTAAAGCAAAATGTTTAGAAAAATTTTAATACTAAATTGGGAATTATATTTCTCACAGAGGAGAATAAACAAGGGAATGAGTGCAAGATTTTATGGATAATGTATGTAAGATTGTTAGATACGATATTTCTAGATAACATTAGAGGAACTAGTGAGAGTTCTAAAACCAGATTTATGCACTGTAACCAAATATTTGGTGGGTATATAACAACTGTACATTTGACAGAATTTCTAAAATATCTGTTCAGAAACGTGATTTCTCCCTGAACTTTTGGATAGAATTTCTCTCTGGTTTCATTAAAATGATGTAAATTTTGGGTGCAAAGATGCAGCCAAGCATCCCTGCACTGGATGTCAAAATGGAGAAAATTTCAACAGCAACCATGACTCTGCCCTTGGTGCTATGGTAGACAGGAAGGAACGTGATCCAGACACTGCAGAACACTAGCATGCTGAAGGTCAAGAACTTGGCTTCATTGAATGTGTCAGGCAGATTCTTTGCCAAGAAAGCCATCATGAAACTTCCAAGGGCCAGTAAGGCCAAATATCCCAGGACACAGTAGAATGCCATAACAGATCCCTTGTTGCACACAATTATGATGTGACCATGCTCAGAATGTTCATCAATATCAACAAATGGTGGAGAAACTGATAGCCAAATTGCACAGAGAGTGCATTGCAACAGGGAACATATGGGAATAATGTAGTTGGGTGTCCCCGATACCAGGAAGTTTCTTAACTTTCTTCCTGTGTCTGTGACTTGAAAAGCCAGAAGCACAGTGATTGTTTTGGCCAGAACTGTGGAAACAGCCACAGTGAATACAATTCCAAATGTGATTTGCTGTAAGATACAGGTACCTCTGTTAGGATGGCCAATGAAGAAAAAGGAGCACAGAAAACAGAACATGAGTGACATGATTAATATGTAGCTGAGGATTCTGTTATTGGCCTTCACAATAGGAGTGTCATGGTGCTTCACAAAGACCCAAAGTACCACAGCTGTGAATGAAGACAAACAGAAGGCTATTAAGGCAAGAGCCATCCCCAAGGGATCTTCATAGCTTAGAAAAATCATGTCTTTCTGAATGCATCTGTTCTTTTCTGTGTTGGCATACTGGTATTCTGGACAATTCATACACAGATCCATATCTGATGTCCAAAGAAAAGTTTAGTTATTATTGATGAAGTTTTTCAAGTAAGGGTGTAGAAAGAAGCATGGCAGTGCTACTTTTGATGCTGACAATGTAATTTCAAGTACACTGCAGCATAGCATTACTTTCAGTTCATTATGTTCATAAATATGTAAGGGAAAAAATCAAGTAATTATTCCTTTGTCTATTTAACTTTGTTGATTTTACCATTTTAATGTTATCAGAAGGCAAAGATTTCCAAAACCATTTTCTGTTGTATGTTGCTATCAAGTTGATTTTGAACTGAGAGAATATTCCTTCAAAAACCACAAAGTTGTTGTGTATATTCTATAAATAAAAACCCTATACTCACTGTTTCCTGAGATCATTAACTATTTTATGAATTCATTCCCTGTGACACATTATGACTCATTCTTTACTGTAACAATACTTATGATAGGTACTTGAAAATTCACTATCTCAAAGTATTGACATAAATGTAACATTAAATTGAAAAGATAGGCTGGGTATATTTGTACATATTTATTTGTATGTGTTCATGTAAAAGTAAAATATGCATTATTGAATTAAGGTTATTCCTCTCATAAGTCATAAGAAGATGGTGAAGAATAATAGGAGATATAATATTAATGTTTGAAAAGTAGAAAGCATTAAAGGAATGACCTTCAGATGTATCTTCATATGGCAATAAGTAACCAAAAGTTCTGGTTATTTTTACTGAGATACATGAATATTAGCACTGAATAAAAAAACAAGGAAAACAAACAAACAAATAAAAATCTCTGTAGATACTTCCTACTAAGAAATATTTCACATTGATCCCCTTCTTATTTTGAATGCTGAGCATTTTCATCCTTGTCTCATCTCCATTCCTATGTGTCTCAGTGTCTATGAATGTACTCAACGGTGAAACCAGTATTGAAAAAAAAAAAAAAATCGACGTTATAATGGAGGAATCCTTGAGCAAGAGTTGCACCCTAGGTGGTTTATCTTAAGCAATAGGATCCAATTCCTAAGTTGCAATTCCTGTCATGGCTACAATATTAACTGTAATTTATTTTAATTTAATTCTTATGTCATTTCAGAGAATGTTGATGTGCTTCTTTGGTTTTCAGAATTCTTATCTTGAAAAATACATTTGCAGAGAGCTATTATTTGTTAAGTTGCCTAACAAAGAAATTGGTTTAACTATAGATAGACTATTTTGGTCTAGCAGAGAACCTGAGTTCAGATCCCAGCACCAATGTCAGGTGACTCACAAGTGAACATAAATATAACTCTATGCGTATTGTTTCTTCTTATGTGTACCTGTAAATGCACTATCTATCCCACATACATAACAATTAATATAATAAATTATTTTATGTACTTTTTGCAGAATTCATTGAAATATATATTAATTCTTTTTTTCATCTATCACAATTTTAGTATACTTATCAAAATTATTTTCAAGCAATATGTAATGTTGGAATGCATGACTTCAAAAGACAACTTCTGAGTAGGTGGTTTTAATAGACTTCAGGCATTAAAGAAGTAAACTCAGATTGTTAGTCTTAGCAACAAATTATTTCACTGTTGAACCAAGTCACAGGCATTATATGTCTTTTAAAGACTTTAATTCGTTATATAAATTTAAGGGCAAAGTAATAGAAAAGATAACCATAAATCTTTTGCATTTTGCCAACCATAAATAATTACTTTAATAATGGGTATGGTTTGTAATATACTGAATATGAGTCTCGTCATACATTCCACATCATAGGTTAGGTTTTTTGTCTTTTTTTTAGATTTTTTATGTATATATATTTCAAGTATTACCCCCTTTTCGAGTTTCCCACTCATTCATCAATTCCTTTCTGCCTCGCCAACCTGACATTCCCTAACACTGGGGTGTCAATCCTTGGCAGGACCAAGGGCTTCTCCTCTCCTTGGTGCTCAGCAAGGGCATCCTATGGTACATATGTAGCTGGAGCCATGGGCCTGTCCATGTGTATTCTTTAGATAGTGGTTTAGTCTATGAGAGCTACGGTTAGGTTGTATCGCTGGTCTTACATGGTCACAAGCACTTTCAGCTTCTTGAATCCTTTCTCTAACTCCTCCAATGGGGACCCCATTCTCAGTTCAATGGTTGGCTGTGAGAATCCACTTCTGCATTTGTCATGTTTTGGCAGAGCCTCTCAGGACACAGCTATAACAGGCTTGGGTAAGCATGCACCTCTTAGCATATACAATAGTGACAAGGTTTGGTTACTATAGGTATATGGTCTGGATCCCCAGGTGGTGCAGTACCTGAATGGCCATTCTTTCAATCTTTGTTCCAAATTTTCTCTCTACATCTTCTCCTGGGAATATTTTTGTTGCCCCTTCTAAGAAGGATGGAAGCATCCACTCTTTGGCCATCCTTCTTCTTGAGCTTTATGTCTAATCAAATATATTATAAACCACCTTTATATAGATTCTCTCTTTGCACAGAGTTTTTTATATCATGATACCAAGGCATATAGTGATTCTAGACAACAAAGAGCCAAATAACCCTATTAAAAATGGGGTACAGTGCTAAGCAAAACATTCTCAGCTGAGGAATATTGAATAGCTGAAAAGCACCTAAAGAAATGTTCAACATCCTTAGTCATCAGGGAAATGCTAATCAAAACAACCCTGACAGTCCAACTAATACCAGTCAGATTGGCTAAAGTAAAACTCTCAGGTGACAGCAGATGCTGGCAAATATGTGGAGAAAGAGGAATACTCCTCCATTGTTGGTGGAACTGCAAAGTGGTACAACCACACTGGAAATCACTCTGGAGGTTCCTCAGAAAATTGGTTGGTCTATTACCTGAGGAACCAGCTATACCTCTCCTGGACATATACCCAAAAGATGCTCCAACATACAACAAAGACACATGCTCCAGTATGTTCATAGCAGCCTTATTCATAATAGCCAGAAGCTAGAAAGAACCCAGATGCCCTTCAACAGAGGAATGGATTCAAAAAATGTGATAAATCTACACAGTGGAGTACTACTCAGGTATCAAAAATAATGATTCCTTGAAATTCATAGGCAAATGGATGGAACTAGAAAATCTGAGTAAAGTAATGAAATCACAGGAAAAAACACACGTGGTATGCACTCATTGATAAAGCTCGAATTAACCAAGTTGCAATCCACAGACCACAAGAAGCTCAAAAAGATTCTCCCACTCCTTCTTAAATTGGGGGACAAAAATATCCATAGGAGGGTATTCGGAGGCAAACTTTAGGGCAGAGACTGAAGGAACCACCATTCAGAGCCTGCCCCACACGTGGCCCACATATATACAGCCACCAAGCCTTGATAAGATTGATAAATCAAATAAGGGAATGATGAAAGGGACTGGATATAGATCTGAGAGAGACATCAAGAGCATGTAAAGTACAGAGATTAGCAGCATACCACTGAACTGAGAACAGGACCTCCTTGGTGGGAAATTAGAGGAAGGATTTAAAGAGCTAAAGGGGCTTACAACCCTATAAGAACAACAATGTCAACCAACCGGTGCTTCCAGTGGCCAAACCACTACCCAAAGAATATACATGTACTGACCCAGGGCTCCAACTGCATATGTAGCAGAGACTAGCATTGTTGGGGAACCAGTGGAAGGGGAAATCCTTGGTCCTGCCAAGGTTGGACCATCAGTTGCAGGGAAGGTAGGGAGTTGTTAGGTGGGTGGATGGGTGGGGAATACCCGTACATGGGAGGGGGAGGGGATGAGGCCTTATGGACAGGAACCCTGGAAAGGGGATAACATTTGAAATGTAAAAAAGACATATATCTAATAATAAAAAGTACACTCCTGTACATGCTAAGTGTCTTTAGCTAAGCAGTATGCGTGAGTCAAGATACCACATTATCCCATGTACAAATATGTGCAAATGTACCAACTTGAAAGATAAAGGCTGAAAAACTTATGAAAGAAAATGGGTTAGCTCTTATCCCCTCATTTCATGATTCATATCATATCTGGCATTGAACACAGCCCTCAGAATTTTACAAATTTAGCAGTTTCTCATAAATTTTGAAATACTTTTGACATATACTAATCTTACAGGGAATATTGATTTTGTACCTAGCAGTCTCATAATCTAGTCTAGTAAATATTATATTACATTTGATTTTCCATGGGATCCTATATGTCCATGATGTGCATAATCATATATAGGATGATATAGTGATGAAATATGACTAATTTAATTTCTTTAAAAATTGTGACTAAAATCTAATGTACATGTTATTTTACAATAAATTAATTATTGGGAAAAATCTTATAGAAAATTCCCTCATATTGCTTTTTTATTTCCTAAAGAGGTTTTTTTGTTTATTTCTTTGTTTGTTTTTGGTTTTTGTGTTGTTTTTTTTAATTTAATCTGCCATGAACTTTCAATGTACCAACATGCGGGTCAATGAACAAGGTATATGTGTTTGTTTTTTTTTTGGCACAGTTTTCTTAATTATTTTTATATCTACAACTAGTAAATTAGAAAACGGATATATTTTATATTTCCATTTGCCTTTTAGTTGACGTCATAAACCAAGTGGGGCAGAAGAGGAATATATATTTGC
Organism: Rattus rattus; assembly: GCF_011064425.1. NCBI lineage: Eukaryota > Metazoa > Chordata > Mammalia > Rodentia > Muridae > Rattus > Rattus rattus. Next base: position 175,517,919 of record NC_046155.1, on the reverse strand, counting down.
AGGATTTATCAGAGCAGCAAATACTCACTTGTTTCATTAGAAATTTCATTTTCTGGACAGGGACTACAAACAAAACAGCAGGCTGCCATTCCCTCCTTCCAGAATTTTCTGTATCCAGGACGACAATCTGCACTACACATAGATGAAGGCATCTGAGAGAAAAAAATTAGACACATACTAATAATGACTTTTAGCTATTTTTATTATGTTTTATATAAGGATACTAAGAGGTCAATGACCTTGTTTTATTTACACAAACAGATTGATATTTCAGTGTCCATTTTAAATGACCAGTATGAATTTTGGAAATACACTGAAGAAATGTTGGATAAATTCTGAATGTCTATTAATTCAAAAGTAAGAGCTGATGGTGAGCTGCATATAAAAGTTAGATATTGCAACCTGATGTGTTTTAGTTAATTATTTTCAATTTTGCACTAATTATTGTTAACAGACAGAGGGAACATTAATTGGGATATTTTTCTCAGCAAAAACTAGCCTGTCCTCATACCTTTCAAGTATTTTCTTATTTTGTAATTGATATACGAGTACCCATCTTACTGTGGGTTCTATAGCCAGAAAATACTGGGCATTTGGGGATCTATTTCTTAATCCCAGTCTCCAGATATTCACACTTGTCTTTCTTTGATTATAAGTCATACAGCATGTCATCCCATCCTCCTCACATTCCTACGATTAAAGTTTAATTAAAGCAACAAACAAGTTAGTATTTGAAGACATTTGAAAGAGAAACAATATGCCTTTAAACCACTGATAACAAATATGACCTTAAACAAATTACCGTTGGTAAAGCATGAGAGATTGTATGTAAGAAAACAGTGGAATATGCAGCACTGGTTTATTATGGTTTGAAATGATAAAATTCTGCGTAGTGACCTGAAATATGGAGTTTTTCATTAAGTCAAAACTCTGGAAAAGGCTGGATAAAACCAGTAACATGCATTCCTATTAAAATGATCCCTACCATGATGGTCATGGATTGTAACCGTTCGAAAGTATATGTCTCAAATAAATTATTTCTTCTAAAAGAAAACAATTAAGTAGTCTAAATTGTATTAAAGTTTTGAAGACTTATTCCTATGATTTTCATATTGTTGAAACAGGGTCATAACATGAAGTATCCCTAGATTAATACTCACAATAAAGATGAGAGTATATTTTCTCTTTTTCTTCCATCATTTTCTTTAAGTTTATGTTAACCCTTTGTAAGGTTTAAAAGGCACTTTTGATTTAATAAACGGAAAAGTGCATAGTTTTGTGATTCATGCTAATTTATTTTAAAGTAGTTTCTCTACATCACTCATAGAAGGTTTTGACTCATGGTATAGGGTAGACTGTCAAGAAACAGACAGTGATTTTCAGACCACTATTTATAAAGTTCTTACATAAAACATGAACCAACAAAACTGCTTGTCATTATTTCTGACTTTCATTAATAATAATTTTCTCTGTTTGTATTATAGTATTGTTAGTATGTTTTTGAAATAAAATTTCATGTCAATATGTGTTCCTTCTGCGCTATCACTTGTTTGTTTTTTGTTGTTGTTGTTTTGTTTTGTTTTTTTTTCTTTAACTCTCAATGAATTTTGGGCTTGATTAACGGCCATTTCTGAATGTTTATGGAAAATAAAGTAATTCTATATTGTGGGGTGTATTACACTCAAAGAATCTGCATGTGTGGAACCAGGCTTGCATCTCTGGATTAAAATCTATCTGTTCTAAGAAAATGATCCTTTTGTTGTGTGTGTTATGTTCTTTTGATGGGTGTTTTTGTCAAGAATTATACCATATATATCCACCAAAGATATTGGTATATGATTTCCTTTTTCCCTCTTATCACACATTTTAATGTTTTCCTCCAATTTTATGAAAAAAGTTCTCATTTTGTATGTGTATGTGTCTTCACACCTTCTGAAGGCACCAAAGAATATACTAAAATATAAAAAGCCTACTTGTCATTAATTACATTTAGCTAATATTACCAAAAATTTTCAGCTATCATTGAAAATTATTTTTTACTTTTGTCTGGTTGCTGTTATTACCATATTGATGTGCTTTAATAGCCATTTTCTTGTCTGTTTTACTTGTGCTGTCTATACGTTCCTTTGAAATTTTGATTATATTATTTAAAATTGTGAAGGTGTTTTTCAAGTTTATTAAAAGTCATGTTTCTGTGACTATGAATGTCTGTAATTGTATTAATTAATGAGCTTGGTAAATGTCCTATTACAAGGGAAAACATTTTGGAGTATAATGATAAATGTTTGCAACTATGAATCTTAGTATTTCATAACTGTGACATTAGTCTCACTCATATCAACACGGGTTCCAGAGGTTTAAGATAAAGGAGGAAATTACTCTGTAAAAACAACAATGACATGAAAATAATACTGTTAAATATAAAGGAAAGAATATCAAACAGTGGTGAAGAACAGTTTTATATTTGTTAAATTTCAGGTAATATTTCTGATATGTAAAATGTATATTTTATGCATGCATGAAATCTGAGAAGAATTCGTAAAACTATGTTAAAAATGAAAAAAAGAAATATAATACAGGAGCCGAGAAATTGGTTCCTGATATGACAAAAGTTTTCATTTCAGTATGTTGCAGTGTTTACTGTTGTGCAGTATAAATCAATAAGTTAGTATACACCCACCTTTCTACTTCCTGTGGCCAAATCAATCATGTCTTCATATAAGTGAAATTGTCCACCATGTGGAAAATATGGGCTGAACTGCCCTATCTTCACCTTAATCCTAAGGTGTTGTGAGCAATTCTGCATGTGAACAATGTCATAGTCTTCCTGCACTCTTACTCTCTCTTTCATAATCACTCTCTCCCCAAAAGGATTGGTGAAGTGGATCTTTCTCAAAAATGAGTGTAACTAAAAGACAAGCATTGCACAACAATGTACATACCATTCCTTAAAGTCATAAAATTTATGATAATTTCATAGTAAAGGCAAGAATGAAAGAGAGAAATCACAACAAAAGCAATTGGAAAATGAAATTTTCAGGTTTAAGTGGGTGTTCCTGATCCACTTGGATTGGAGCTTTGTACATTGTGATAAGAATAGATCAATTTTTATTCTTCTACATACTGACCTCCAGTTGAACCAGCAACATTTGTTTAAAATGTTTTTTTTTCCCACTACATAGTTTTAGTTCAACAGTCAAAGATCAAGTGACCGTAGGTGTGTTGATTCATTTTTGGGTCTTCAATTCTATTCCATTGATCTACCTGCATGATTCTGTACTAATATCGTGCAGTTTATATCAGTATTTCTCTGTAATAGAGCTTGGGGTAAGAAATGGTGTTTCTCCCGGATGTGCTTTAATTTATGGGAATAGCTTTTGTTAACCTGGATTTTTGTTATTCCTAAAATATTTGCAAATTTCTCTTTATAACTGTGAAAAATTGAGTCTGTATTTTGATGGGTATTGCATTTTATCAGTATATTGCTTTCAGTAAGATGTCAATTTTTACTATATTAATACTGCCAATCTATGAGCATGAGAGATCTTTCCACCTTCTTAGGTCTTCAATGTCTTTTTTCAGAAACCTGAATTTCTTGTCATACAGATCTCTTACTCACTTGGTTAGAGTCACACCAAGGTATTTCATATTAATTATGACTATTTTGATGGGTGCTGCTTCTCTAATTTCTTTCTCAGTCTGTTTATTCTTTTAGTAGAGGAAGGTTAATGATTTGTTTGAGTTAATTTTATATCCACTCCCTTTGCTGAAGTTGTTTATGAGCTGTAGGAATTTGGGGGATTGCTAAGTATACTATCTTATCATCTGCAAATAGTGATGTTTTTACTTCTCTTCCAATTTGTATCCCATTCTCCTTTCTTTGTTGTCTAATTGCTCTAGCTAAGATTTCAAGTACTACATTGAATAGATAGGGAGAGAGAGAGTTGTATAAGTGGATCAAGAACCTCTACATAAAACCAGATACTCTGAAACAAATAGAAAAGATTGTGGGGTGGTGCCTTGAACACATGGGCACAGGGGAAAATTTCCTGAACAGAACATCAAAGACTTACACTCTAAGATTAATGATGAAAAAATTTTACCTTATAAAATTGCAAAGCTTCCGGGAAAGGGAATAACACTCGAAATGTAAATAAGAAATACTCAAGTTAATAAAAAAAAATAGCAAAGCTTCTGTATGACAAAGGACATTGTCAATAAAAAAAATCAAGCAACGTATTTGGAAAAGATCTTTATCAATCTTACATCAGATGGAGGGCTAATATTCAATATATACAAAGAACTCAAGAAGTTAGGCAACAGAGAATCAAATAACCCCTTTAAAAATGGGCTGCCGAACTGAAAGAGAATTTTTAGCTGAGGAATATTGAATAGCATAGAAGCATGTATAGAAAAGTTTTACATCCTTAGTCATCTGGTAAAGGAAATGCAAAGCAACACTGAAATTCCTCCTCACACCAGTCAGAATGGAGATGATCAAAAATTCATGTGATAGTAGATGTTTTCCGGAATGTGGAAAAAAAATCCTCCATTGTTGGTATGATTGCAGGCTAGTACAACCACTTTGAAAATCACTCTTGTTGTTCCTCAGAAAATTTGACATTAGTACTACCTGAAGACCCAGTTATATCACTTCTGGGCATATATTTGACATATAACATATAACAAGGACACATTCTCCATTATGTTCAAAGCATCCTTATTTATAAAAGACAGAAGCTAGAAACAATCCAGATGTCCTTCATCAGAGGAATGGTTGCAGAAAAAGTGGTAATTTACACAATGGAATATTACTCAGCTACTAAAAACTATGACTCCATGAAATTCTTAGGTTAATGGATGGATATTAAAAAAAGTCATCTGGGGTAAGGTAACCCAATCACAAAAGAGTACATTGCATGCACTCACTGATAAGTGGATTTTAGCTCAAAAGCTATGAATACCCAAGATACAATTCACAGACAACCTGAAACTCAAGAAGAATGAAGACCAAAGTATGAATGCTTTAGATCTTCTTAGATGGGGGAACATAAATGTTCACAGGAGAAAATATGGTGACAAACTGTGTAACAAAGACCAAAGGAAATGTTAGGCAGATACTGCCATACCTGGAGATCCATCCCATATACAAACACATAGCCCAGACAATATTGTGGATGCCAGGAAGTACTTGTTGACAGGAGCCTGCTATATCTGTCTCTTGAGAGGCTTTGCAAGAAACTTACAAGTATAGAGGCAGGGTGCTCGCAGTCAACCATTAAACTGAGAATAGGGTCCCCAGTGGAGGAGTTAGAGAAAGGACTGAAGAAGATGAAGGAGGTTGCAGCCACATAAGAAGAACAACAATATCAAGAAACAAGGATCCCCAGAACTGCCTGGGTCCCAGGGACTGAATCAAGAGTACACAGGGATGGACCTATGGCTCCAGTGGCAAATGATGCAGAGGATAGTTTTGACAGGCATCAATGGGAGGAGAGGCCTTAGTTCCTGTCATGTCTTGGTGCCCCAGTGTAGGGGAACGTCAGGGCAGGGAGCTGGGAGGGAGTCAGTGTTTGTGTGAAAGAGAACCCATTTAGAAACTGGGGGAGGACAGATGGGATATTGGGTTTCTGGAGAGAAAACTGGGATGGGAATAATACTTAAAATGTACATTTAAATATCCAATAAAAGAAGAATATAAAATATTTTAAAAAATGAAATTATCATAAAATTCCCAGAATTTCAGTTTTATCAGACAAGACTACAAAATTCAAACTGACAAAAATGCAAAACCAAACACAGATTGCAACACACACACACACACACACACACACACACACACACACACACATATTAACCCAAAGAAAGGCTCACGTCTTTTCCAAGTCACACATATAATAGAGCTATACATATCTTTATATATATTAAACACAAATATACATACATACATGTTAACACACATATGTAAATATTTGGGCACAAAATCAGATACATATGCACAGATATGAAATACAGATATGAAATTACACAAAATATATTCACTGGCACACATACAAACACAGTCACACAAACACACACATAGGCTTGCACACACACACACACACACACACACACACACACACACATACAGTAAAGGAAAATGGTCAAGTAACATACAAAGGCAGACCTATGAAAATTGTATCAGACTTCTCAACAGAGAGATGAAAGCTAGAAGATCCTAGCCAGATGCCATAAAGACCCTTAGAGAACAGAAATACCAGCACATGATATTTTACCCATCAAAAATATCAATTAACAAAGATGGAGAAACCAAGATATTCCATAACAAGACCAAATGTACACAGTATCTTTTCACAAATCCAGGCCTACAAAGAAAGTAAATGGAAAACACCAAAACAATTTGGGAAAACATACCCTAGGAAAAGCAAAAAGTAATATTTCAACAAGCTCAAAATAAAACAGCCACACAAACATAATTCCACTTCTAACAACAAAAATAACTGGAAATAGCAACCATTGTACCCTAATATCTCTTAACTTCAATGTACCCAATTCCCCCCCAAAAGACATAGATTAATAGAGTGGATACATGAACATTATTCAGCATTGCGCTTCATACAATAAACACGCTCCAGTAACAAAGAAAAACAGCACCTCAGAGCGAAAGTCTGGAAAAAAATTCAAAGCAAATGCTCCCAAAAAACAAGCTGGAGCAGTCATTCTAATAATGAATAATATCTCCTTTCAAACCAAAGTTAACAAAAAAGTTATGTCATTATATTTTGTATGTATCAAAGGAAAAAATCTACCAAAATGAACTCTCAATTCTGAACATATATGCTCCAAATGAAAGGGAACTTACAATTATGAAAGAAATTTACTAAAGAACAAATAATGCACTGTATCACACACAGTAATAGCTGGAGACTTTAACACTTCACTCTCATCAATGGACAGATGATGGAAACAGAAACTAAACAGAGACACATTGAAACTAACTGAAGTTATGAACGAAATGGAAGAAACGGTTATCTGTAAAACATTTCATCCTAAAACAAAACAGTGCACATTCTTTTCAGTTTTTTTTGAAAGAATGAAATCTCATCAATTACCATCATGTTCACAAATGCAAAGCATATTTCCTTGTTTTGGCTCTCATTTTTCAACTCTGAGAGAAATTGATTGCCTTCATCATTATCTGAGATGAAAAGTCCAACTCAGTTCCAGTTGAAGTTTATAAAAGAGACCATTGCCAATGCTAGTCATGTATTCTTTGGAGTCATCAGATAGATATAGGGAAATCGTTCCAAAACTGGCCATATAATTATTCAACAGTTAGGCCTCAACAGATATAAGAAGATGGAAATATTCACATGCATCATATCAGATCACCATAGACGGAGCATGTGTACACTAGCAAGTTAACAACACACTTGCAAGCTCTAGAACAAAAGAAGAAAATGCACTCAAGAGGAGTAGACAGAAGGAACTAATCAAACTCATGGCTGAAATCAACAAAGCAGAAACAATGAATAAAGAAAACCAGGAGCTAGTTTTTTGAGAAAATCAAGATATGTCAACCCTTAACCAGACTAACTAGCAAGCACAGAGATAGTATCCACATTAACAAAATCAGAAGTGAAAACCAAGACTTAACAGAAACTGAAGAAATTAAGAAATCATCAGCTCCTACTATAAAAGCCTATACTCAACAAAACTAGAAATTCTGGATGAGATGGAGAATGTAGCACAATGACAGGGTGTTGTTGTTAGAATGGGTAGTGGTGAGTGGGAGCATTTTCATAGAAGTAGGGGGTGGTGTTGGAGGTGGAGGAAAGGGTATAACATTTGCAATGATAATATATAAAATATACAAAATAAATGGAAAAAAGATTTAATAATCTACCTTCAAGCAGTGAGTACTTGCTCTTTTGCCATAGCTGATTTCCTGATTATCAATTTGTTGCAGATTCTTTTCATGGAGAGCATGGGCCATGGCGTACACAGCATTGTATATACTATGACTATTGTCATTAAAGGCTATGTCAAACTTCTGTTCCATTAGCCATGCCAATGAGACATTGGATGAATTACTCATCAGTATTTTACAGTAAGATGCTGAGGATTCATATTTAAAGAAACTCCACTCTGGCATTAATAAATATAAATCCATGCTTTTGAGATGGTACCATGTGTGTACAAAATTTTTAAATCCAGAAATCGCATCATGGTGTTGTTGAAATGCTAGAGTTCCATAGAATGTTCCATGAGTAAAGTCTCTCTTACTTGTTGGGAAATACAACTCTGATTTGGTAACCCATATCCTCTGTATGACTGGAGATGTCCATGTTCTGAAACACAGTTCAATAATACTGGGTCGTTCCCCATAAATGATAATAACATTTGCGGTTGACATCACAATTTGATTGTAGTACATTTCAGTTTTTCCATATATTGAATTCTCATTGATTGCCATCATGTTCACAAAGGCAAAGCATATTTCCGTGTTTTCGGTCTCTTTTTTCAACTCTGTAAGAAATTGATTGCCTTCATCATTATCTGAGATGACAAGACCAACCCAGTTCCAGTTGAAGTAAAGTATGAAAGAGACCATTGCCAATGCTAGTGATGTATCCTTTGGGGTCATCTGATAGATATAAGGAAATTGTTCATTATCACTGAAAATGGAATGAAAAGGTCCGTAGGAAATCTGAAGGAACTACAATACAAAGAACAGCATGAGTTGAAGTCAATTTAAAAAAAAAACAAACTTATAATCATATTTACTTACAATGAGTGATTACCTACAACTTTTCCTCTCATTCCCGATTTAAATGATCAAAGTTAGAACCCCTGTACCTCCCCTTCTAATGGGAGCAGCCCACATAGCTCTTTGACAAAGATATAACAAAGCATATTTGCATGTAATAATAATTTCCATTCTGTCATTCGGTTTCTGTCTTTATATCTGTGTTTCCAATGTTTAGAGAGATTTTAATATATTTACAACTTTGGGATATTTGGCTATTATTTTTTTTAAAAAAATATGCCTTAATCCAGAAATACTTCCACTATTTAAGAGGGAAGTCTGATGCATAATACTGCCTTAGTTTTTAGGAACAAATATTCTTATCTTTCCCTACTTGAAGGTATTTTGTGTATACTAGAGTCTATGACTCACATAAAAATGCTAGAGATCTCCATTTCAGGATAAGGCTACAAAATACTCTGTGAATGTCTGCCTATCTCCTCCTTAGGAAACGGATAAATAGAACAAAGTAAATTCAAAAATATAAACACAATCTGGCTGCATAAAAGTGTTAGCAGCAGATCATATTCAAAGACTCATCTTACTAAATACTCAAACAATTTTTCTGCGAAATGTATCAGATGCAATCCACATACCACCTGAAGATTAAGAAGGATGACAAAAGTGCAGATGTTTCACTCCTTCTCAAAAGTGGGAACAAAAAATATTCAAAGGAGGGGATATGGAGGCAAAGTTTGGATCACAGACTGAAGGACTGAAGGACGGGTCATTCAGAGCCTGTTCCACATTATATATATATATATATCCACCAAAACTAGATAAGATTGATGAAACTAAGAATTGCATGCTGGAAGTGGAGCCTGACAGCAGCTGGATGTAGATGTCTCCTGAGGGACACAACCAGAATAAGGCAAATACATAGGCAAATGTCAGCAACACACCACTGAACTGAGAGCAGGACCCCTGTAGTAGGAACCAGAGAAAGGGCTGAAAGAGCTGAAGGGGCTTGAGACCCCATAGGAACAACAATGCCAAACAACCAGAGCTTCTAGGGACTAAGCCACGACCCAAAGTCTATACATGTACTGGGCTCCAAATCAGATGTAGCACTGAATAGCCTAGTAGAGGCATCAGTGCAAGGGGAAGTCCTTGGTCCTGCCAAGCCTGGATCCCCAGTGAATGGGATTGTTGGGGAGAGGGCAGTAATGGGGGGTGGATGTGAAGGGGAACACCTATATAGAAGGAGAGTGGGAGGGGCGAAGGGGCTGTTGGCCAAGAAACTGGGAAAGGGAATGACATTTGAAACGTAAATAAAAATACCCAATTTAGGGGTTGGGGATTTAGCTCAGTGGCACAGCGCTTGCCTGGGAAGCGCAAGGCCCTGAGTTGGTCCCCAGCTCAAAAAAAAAAAGAACCAAAAAAAAAAAAAAAAAAAAAAAAAAAAGAAATACCCAATTTAATAAAGATGGAAAAGTATATATATATATATATATATATATATATGATTTTAATATGTATACATTAATAAAAGAGCACTGACTGCTATTTTAGGGATGCTGAGTGGTTCCCAACAACCACATGGTGGCTCACACCCATCTGTATTGGTATTCAATGCCCTCTTCTCTTTTTTCTGAAGAGAGCAACAGTGTATTCACATACATAAAATAGGTAAGTAAATATTTCTTTAAAAAAACAAAACAAAACAAAGAAAAAAAACAAAACAAAAAGAGAAGTGCATGCGGATGAGAGTCAGATATAGATGTCTCCTGAGAGACACAACCAGAGTGTATCTAATACAGAGGCAAATGCTTGCAACAAAACATTGAACTGAGAACAGCACCCCTTTTGGAGGAATTGGACAAAGGACTAAAAGAATTGAAGGTGCTTGAAACACCATAAGAAGAACAATGGCCACCAACCAGAACTCCCATGAACTGAACCACTACCCAAAGATTATACATGGACTGACCCATGACTCCAGCTGCATATGTAAGCAGAGGATGGCATTACCAAGCTCCAAAGGAAAGAGAAGCCCTTGTCAAGGTTGGAAGCCTGGTGTAAGGGAATGTCAATGGGAGGAAGGGGGTTTGTGGGGAGGGGAACACACTTATAGAAAAAAGGAAGGGAGTGGGTATAGGGTGCTAATGGACCTGAGAAAGAGACTAACATTTAAAATGTAAATAAAAATATGTAATAAAAAAGATATTACAAGACATGCCTGAGAAGCCAGAGGAGACTATTCTCTGTCCACATTTCTGACTCTAGAGGAAAATGACTAGCACCATCTGGGTTCCCTGTGCACAGGTTACCTAGCGAAGGTGGGGCAGCTCTTCTGGTTGCTGCGCTCACAGAGAGCTGAAACCTGGCTCTGAGAAGTGACTCCAGGCTCCAAGACCAAAGTGACCTGCCTGGTGGACTCAGGTTACACACCCACAGGAACACCTAAAGATCAGGAGACAGGAACAACTACACGCCTGAAAGCAGAACACTCTGTTCCCATAACTGGCTGAAAGAGAACAGGAAAACAGGTCTATAGCACTCCTGACACACAAGCCTCTAGGACGATCTAACCACTGTCAGAAATAGCAAAACAAGGTTAACACCAGAGACAACTTGATGGCAAGAGGCAAGCACAGGAACCCAAGTAACAGAAACCAAAACTACATGGCATCACTGTAACCCAAATCTACCATCAAAGCAAACACTGAATATCCAAACACACCAGAAAAGCAAGATCTAGATTTTAAATCTCATTTAATCATGATGATGGAGGATGTCAAGAAAGAAATATAGAACTCCCTTAGAGAAATGCAGGAAAACACAAATAAACAAGCAGAACCGTATAGAGAGGAAATGCAAAAATCCCTGAAAGAATAACAAGAAATCACAATCAAACAGGTGAAGGACTTAAAAATGTAAATAAAAGCAGTAAAAAAGCACAAAGAGAGACAACCCTGGATATAGAAAACCAAAGGAAGAGACAAGGAACCATAGATACAAGCATCACCAACAGAATGCAAGAGATAGAACAGAGAATCTCAGGAGCAGAAGGTTCCAAGGAAATCATTGACACAACTGTCAAAGATAATGTAAAATGGAAAAAACTACAGGCCCAAAACATATAGGAAATCCATGACACAATAAGAAGATCAAACCAAAGGATAATAGGTAGAAAAGAGAGTGGAGACTCCCAACTCAAAGGACCAGTAAATATATTCAACAAAATCATAGATGAAAACTTCCCTAACCTAAAGAAAGTGATGCCCATAAACATACAAGAAATCTACAGAACTCCAAATAGATTGGAACAGAAAAGAAACTCCTCCCATCACATAATACTCAAAACACCAAGTGCACAAAACAAAGAAAGAATATTAAAAGCAGTAAGGGAAAATAGTCAAGTAACATATAAAGGCAGACCTAACAGAATCACACCAGACTTCAAACGAGAGGCTATGAAAGCCAGAAGTTCCTGGACAGATGTCATACAGATCCTAAGAGAACAAATATGCTGGCACAAGTTACTGTATCCAACAAAACTCTCAATTAACAAAGATGGAGAAACCAAGATATTCCATGATAAAACGAACTTTACACAATATCTTTCTACAAATCCAGCCCTACAAAGGATAATAAAGGGTAAAGCCCAACACAAAGAGGCAAGCTACACCCTAGAAAAAGCAAGAAACTAATTGTTTTGCAAGAAAACACAGAGATGACCAGAACAAACATAATCTCACATCCAAACAAGAATATAACAGAAAGCAAAAGCCACTATTCCTTAACAACTCTCAAAATCAATGGACTCAATTTCCCAATAAAAAAACACAGATTCATAAATTGGATACGCAATGAAGACCCAACATTTTGCTGCGTACGGACAACACACCTCAGAGACAAAGACAGACACAACCTCAAAGTAAAAGGCTGGAAAACAATTTTCCAAGCAAATGGTCTAAAGAGGAACCTGGAGTACTCATTCTATTATCGAATAAAATCGATTTTCAACCCAAAGCCATCAAAAAAGTTAAGGAAGGGCATGTCATGTTCATCAAGGAAAAATCCACCAAAATGAGCTCTCAATCCTAAAAATCTATGCTCCAAATACAAGTGCAACTACATACATGAAAGAAACCTTACTAAAGCTCAAAGCACACATTGCACCTCACAAAATAATAGTAGGAGATTTCAACAGCCCACTCTCATCAATGGACAGATCATGGAAGCAGAAATTAAACAGAGACATAGACAGACTAAGAGAAGTAATGAACCACATGGATTTAACAGATATTTATAAAACATTCTATCCTAAAACAAAAGGAAATACCTTCGTCTCACCACCTCATAGGACTTTCTCCAAAAATTGACCATGTAGTCGATCATAAAACAGGCCTCAACAGATATAGAAAGATAGAAATAATCCCACGCGTCCTATCAGATCACCACAGGCTATAGCTGGTCTTCAGTAACAATAAGGAAAAATACCCACATATACATGGAAGTTGAATAATGCTCTACTCAATGATAACCTGGTCAAGAAAGAAAAAAGAAAGAAATTAAAGACTTCTTAGAATTTAATGAAAAGGAAGGTGCAACATACCCAAACTTATGGGACACAATGAAAGCTGTGTTAAGAGGAAAACTCACAGCTCTGAGTGCCTAAAAAAGAAACAGAAGAGAGCCTATATCAGCAGCTTGACAGCACACCTGAAACCTCTAGAACAAAATGAAGTAAACACACCCAGGAGGAGTAGAAGGCAGAAAATAATTAAACTCAGAACTGAAACCAACCAAGTAGAAACAAAAAGTATTATACAAAGAACGAACAGAACCAAGGCTGGTTCTTTGAGAAAATCAACAAGATAGATAAACGCTTAGCCAGACTAACCAGAAGACACAAAGAGTGTGTCCAAATTAAAAAAAAAATAAGAAATGAAAACGGAGACATAACAACAGAGCCATAAGAAATTCAAAAATCATCAGATCCTACTACAGAAGCCTATATTAAACAAAACTTGAAAATCTGGAGGAAACACTTACTTTCCTAGACAGATACCAGGGACCAAAGTTAAATCAGGAACAAATAAACCTTTTAAACAACCCCATATTTCCTGAAGAAATAGGAGTAGTCATGAATGTCTCCCAGTGAAAAGAGCCCATGTGTGGATGGATTCAGTGCAGAATTCTATCATACCTTCATAGAAGACCCATAACAATACTGTCCAACTACTCCACAAAATTCAAACAGAGAGAGCGCTAATGAATTCCTTCTATGAAGCCACAATTACTCATAGACCTAAACCACACAAAGGCCCAACAAAGAGAACTTCAAACCAGTTTCTCTTATGAATATTGACGCAAAAATATTCAATAAAATTCTTGCAAACCGAATCCGAGAACACGTGAAAACAATCATCCATTCTGAGCAAGTAGGCTTCATCCCAGGTATGTAGGCATGGTTTAATATGTGGAAAACCTTCAAAGTAATCCACTATATAAACACTGAAAGATAAAAACCACATGATCATTTCATTAGATACTGAGAAGCATTTGACAAATTTCAACACCCCTTCATGATAAAAGTCCTGGAAAGAACTGGAATTTAAGGCCCATATCTAAACATATTTAAAGACATATACAGCAAACCAGTAGCTAATATTAAACTAAATGGAGAGAAACTTGAACCAATCCCAATAAAATCAGGGACTAGACAAGACTGCCCACTCTCTCCCTACTTATTCAATACAGTTCTCGAAATACTAGCCAGAGCAAACAGACAACAAAAGGAGATCAAAGGGATACAGACTGGAAAGGAAGAAGTCAAAATATCACTATTTGCAGACAATATGATTGTATACTTAAGTGACTCCAATAGTTCCACCAAAGAACTACTAAACCTGAAAAACACCTTCAGTAAAGTGGCTGGGTATAAAATTAACTCAAATAAATCAGTAGCCTATCTCTACACAAAATACAAACAAGGCGAGAAAGAAATTAGGGAAATGACACAATTCAGAATAGTCCCAAATAATGTAAAATAACTTGGTGTGACTCTAACCAAGCAAGTGAAAGATCTGTATGATAAGAACTTCAAGCCTCTGAAGAACGAAATTGAAGATCTCAGAAGATTGAAAGATCTCCTATGCTCATGGATTGGCAGAATTAATAATAAAAATGGCCATTTTACCAAAAGCGATCTACAGATTCAATGCAATCCCCGTCAAAGTACCAATCCAACTCTTCAGAGAGTTAGACAGAACAATTTGCAAATTCATCTGAAATAACACAGAACCCAAGATAGCTAAAACTATCCTCAACAATAAAAGGACTTCTGGGGGAATTACTATCCCAGAACTCAAGTAGTATTACAGAGCAATAGTGATAAAAACTGCAAGGTATTGGTACAGAGACAGACAGATAGACCGATGGAATAGAGCTACCAGTCTAAGAATGGTTTGTTATCATGCCGTTGCAAAAAAAAAAAAAAATACTTCAGATGATATGATCCAATTACAGGGAAATTTTGTAAAATGTAATTCTGTTCCAACACAGTTTAATCACTCATAAGTAAACTTACAATATCACCATGATGGTAAATGATAGTTTTACTATTTGAAATTTTAAGAATGATAATCTGAATTTATGATCAATATGAAGATAACTTATATCTGGAGACAGAAATAATATTCCCTATGTTTTGGAACAACACGAATCAAGCTCTGCCAATAGAGATTTGTATAAATAAAGAAACACTCTGACTGGTAATCAGTCAAGGCTGCAAGTTTCTCTCTGCCATCATGCCAGACTCAATTCTTCATGGTTTCCTAACTTCTTCCTTTCTGGAAACTGTCAATATCTGGAAGTCACTCCTGGTAGAAAATCTATCATGTGTCTGATGAGTAAGTATTGTAGACCTACATAGGATGATATAAGTATAAATCCAATCTCATCCATTAATTTTCTTAATATCTTTAAAAATCTCCCAAAGAGAAATGACATTAATAATTCCTGGCCTATGATAACTCACATGAGGAAATAAGATGTTCAAGTGAATGAAAATATCTACAGATGGCCACAATTTCGGTCCCATAAGCATAAATGAACACATAGTCTCTTCATTACAGACATAATTAGGAAAAGGCATATGAAATATTTGATTAAGTAAGCGACGTGGGATATTTCCATCACAGTTGCCCAATGTATGTTTTATAATCAAAGACATGTTTGGTAAAAGATCAGGATTTCTGTTTATTTCATCCACTGTAAAGGCTAATGCCAATGCATATTTGTGGTATTTGGTTGTTTTTCTGTAAAAAGAGCACAGTTTTATTATGAACAGATGACTATACATGATCAATTGTACTCAATATAAGCACTATTCTGTACTAGAAGTTTCTGCATCTGATCTCTAAAGATGGAAACAACTGTCTTTTGTTCTGAGATTGGATTGATATGATAACCTAGAAAATAGCAAACACTTTAAAAGTTCATGTCAGTTTGTCTCCTATAAAAAAGATATGTTATTGACCTATTTTACAGAGAGGATTTCCATCTCTGTTTTTGAATGCTTGATCAGAAAGTAAATAGAAAGTCACAGATATAAATCAGACAAAAACAATAATTTTGACTATGTCTTGATTTTGAAATTAATAATCAATATAAACATGTGTGCTATGAGAATCATTGAGTTCATGGTATTTTCTTGTGAAGTTAATTGAATTGGTTAAGGAAGTGAAAACATGATTTATTTTTCAATGCATAATAATCTTTCTGCAACAACTTTGGTTCCTGTACTGACAATCACTTACAATGAGTCGCCAATATTCTTAAAATGTCCCACCATATCTACCTGCCTCTTGTTAATTTTTCTTTCACTTATCTGCGGAAAGAAAAGCTTTTCTAAATATATTAATTCAAATATCAAACATGCATTTGGTAAATCATACATATTTATGCATATATTTGTATGTATTGAGCAAGGATTATTTAAGTCATAAGAGGAAATATTTCCGAGTATTTGATAAAATACTTTGCTGCAGACTATCCTCACATCAAATGTGCAGGTATACACTTGTGCTAGGTACTTAGTGCAGAAATTATGAGCTTGCCCCACCACCCAAGTATCACTCACCTACTTACTATTTACAAAGGAATGTGGTATATTCACTCTGGGTATTTCTCATCTTTATAACTTAATTTCTAGGAAACATCTTTGATGACATTTCCAGTTAAAATAAAATAATCCTGGCATCCTACTGAAAACTAGGAAAATAAATAAATTGTAGTGATATTTGTATTTGCCAGTATTATATGTTTAAAATATAGAAGAAATTTTGATGTACTATGTTCATTTTCTTTGTAATAAATGTGGGCCACAAGACAGTGGGGATGAAATAATACCATATTGTGTTTATGTTTATGTAAAGACTAATATTTCAAGGCTCAACCTTGTTATTTAATAAAATCTAAACAATAAACACTAAGCATTACCTATATACCTAATGATTCAATTTATGTAAAAACAATGAGTTTTTAACCAAAAAATTGTGTCCATTTGTGCTTTCAATCTATACACTATAAAACTGGTGATTTTAGGATATTCTCTATTACCACACACAAAATGTTCAATTAAAAACGTACTTATATACAAAAGTAATTGGAGAATAAACCTTGTGCATTGCTCGAACTACTTCCTTCAGTGAAACGTTAGGAAACATCCATTACTTAAGCTGTCTGTGTAGCCTAGGAGTAAGAAGGGCTGTGTTTTAAAACAACTATCAACAACTCACTAAAATAAGTATTGTTACCTCATTTGTATCATGTGCACCTATATTTTCTAAATTACTGCAAAATGTCTCATAAGATATCAATATCATAACGGGTTCAGAGATTAACAAACTTTGACATCAAAAGAGTAGCCATGTTTCTAAAACAATGACAAACATCTAATAGAAAATTGCTGTATCTCAGTATGCAAATGGTCCAACTGTCCCGCACCAGAACTGTAACCTGTGCCTGTGACAAGGGACTAAAGGAGGCAACACTGTTATTGATAGCCTCACTATTCTAAGAATGTAAACATGCCATTTAATTCCATATTTTTCAAATATATTTTATTCTAAAGAGAGAGTGCCAAACTGAACTTTATAAAAGACAAAAGCCAGTGATTGTACATGAACAGTGTGAAGCACACGGTCACAGGTCTTTTGGATTTTATCTTTTAAAACATGTGGATGTCTTGCCTGCTAATGACCTAAATATTCCTTGTTCATTACATACAAACATATACATCCAGACAGTCATACAAAATATAAATTTCTGAGCATAAAAGTCTTTCCTTTTCATACTTGTGGAAACACTTGAAGGCAAGAAGTGACCACGTGCAATGAATTTGAGAGGGTGTTTGTAAGTATGTAACGTTTTTGATAAATATAAGAACCATGGATATTAATAGAACCAGTATACGCTATCGGAGCAACACATTGATGAAAGAATTGTCAGCAGAGTTTATGAAAGTTATTTGGAAGTACTTAGGATAAAACTCAATAAAATATTATGAGATCAAATTCAATAAGCCACCATTGTCTAGTTTGCAACATAAATAGTTATTAGGAGGGGTTTATGTGAAAGATCAATGTAGATATTCCTTTCTTCTTCAGCTTCAAGGCTTTAAGTCTTTCACCTAAAAGAAAAACAAAACCTTCAGTGGATTAATTAAAAGGAGAAAATAGGATAGTATCTGTAAATAATTAAGCTTGTTTAATGGGATTCAGATTTAGTAACATGACAGAAGACTCAAGGATTTGCCTAATCTTCAACCTCAGAGCACTCAATAAATATGAAAGATGTCATTTTCATGAAAAGTACAAATGCACTTACAGGACATTCAGAGTCTGGTTGAAATAATCTTTCTCCATAGGCAACTGACCTGCCTCAAGGATGAAGTAACAACTTGTATCCAAATCTATATCCTTGACTTCATTCAAATTTATTTTCCAAAAGCACCTGGGATCAACGGAATTTGCCATGAGAAGTGGAATGTTGAGGATGAAGAATACTATCATCAAAATGATCATATTTTTTCCAGCCTTAAACCTGGGCAGTGTGGCTTGTGATGTGCCATGCATATCAGCACATCTAATTTCTACCATTTTTTATTACTCTGGGTAAAGAAGTAGTTGCATATGCATGATTCTTTTTTTTTTCCAAATTGCTTCTGAGCCCTGGAGGAATCTTAAACACTTTCTTCCCTCGGGCTCTGCAACTGGTGTCCACTGCTCATGAAATCATAAACACTGATTGATAAATACTTTGGAGGGTAATTCATTCTCAGTATCCATGATATCACTCGTGTTTGTTAATGCCTGGAAGGAAGCCTTTTGTTCTCATTTGGTATTAGAAGACTTTAAAAAGTTTATTATATTGACACAAATATAAATGATGTCAGTGGATTGTATCAGATATTCACAGTGAAAAATCTAGAAATGGTACAATCAGAGCTACTAGAGACACAAAGGACATAGTATCAGAGAGAGGCGGGCTCATGATTATAGTCACTGAGTTCCACAAACCATGTACAGTATTGACAAACTCCCACTGGTGGCATGAATAGAATATCTGAACAATGTCTCTGCTTCTATTTTCTTTAGAATCAATAAACAGACCAAGCCATTAATATATTTATTATAACTCTATCCAAAATCATACACTTTTTCACTGATGCACAGTTAATTTACATGATAAAGATTGAATATTAAAGGTTCAAGAAGATGAAGAAAGAATGTCATTCTCTGTGCTTTCTTTCTTTTTATTTTCTTTGTATAGGTCATTACAATTATTTATATTTCAAATTTTATATCATTATCCAGTTTCTCCTCTACCAATTTTCTATTCCCTCTGCCTTCCCTTCCTCTATCAGGGTACTTACCTATTCACCCTGCCCAATCATGACTCACCTCCTTAGCATTCCCCTCCTCTTTTATCATGGAGCCTCCATAGGATCAAAGGATACCCCCTCTAGTGATGCTAGATAAAGCACTCCTCTACTAAAATACCATCTGGAACCATGGGACCACCATTTGTCCATTTTGAATGGTGGTTTAGTTCCTGCAACTCTACCTTTTATACATTCAATACTAGTGAAAAATCAGTGTAATCTTAATATTTGAATTCAAAATCATGATCTTCCTCCATGATTTCATGTTTTGTTTTTCAATTTAATAATGTGTGCTGGCCAATCTATTCTATATTACCTTTGCTTTCATACATTGTTTTTGCCCATTTTACATTGCAGTAGTGGCTGTGAGGAAGGGTTCTTTAATAATATCTTCTTAGTACCTTAGAAATAACTAGTGACTATGAAGCAACACTGTCTTCTAATGTGTAAACTTTTCTCATAAAATCTTTCTACCCATCTATTCTTACTTGAAATCTAATATCAACAATGGCAATCATGAGTTTACTGAAAATTATACACTCATTAACCTTTTTCAGTGGATTTGGACTGAAAGAAACCAGAGCACATGTAGTCAACTCACTGGTTTGTGTGATGATAAGTCCTATTTTGTGTTTTAATGACACAAGAAGTATAGTGTTTTGCACTGGATATTGCTGTACACTTAAAAGTCAATGTTTTTCGTATATATGGATTCTGCTTCTGTTATAAGCTCTCCCAGAAAGCTGAGACTTGTATCTAGAGGAATGTGAATGGAGAAGTATTCATAAGAATACAGAAGAAAATTTCAAGAGTGAGGGTAGGGGCCACACACCCTTCTCAAAAATTTTGATTCAGAATTATTATTTTTTAAAGGAAATACAGATAAAATGAGTGAAGTAGAGACTGAAGAAAATGTCATCTAAAGTCTTCTCATTGTGGGAAATTATCTCATATGCACCAACCAAAACCAGACACTATTGCTGATTCCAAGAAGTCCTTGTACAGAGGAGCCTACTATAGCTGTCCTCTGAATGGCTCTGCTACAGCTTGACCAATGCAGATTGGTATTCTTGCAGGAATTCATCAACCTGACTATGCAGACTCTAGTGGAGGAGGTAGAGGAAGTATAAAAGGAACTTAAAGGGTTTGGAACTCCATAGGAAGAAGGACAGTATCAACCAACCAGACACCATAGAGTTCACATGGACTAAACCACCAACCAAAAAAATACACATAGGGCCAATGTATCCAACTGCATATATAATAGAGTATGGTTTAATGTGTCATCAGTGGGAGGGTAGTTCCTTTGACCTGTGAAGCTGCATAAAGGACTGCTAGTGCAGAGAGACAGGAATGAGTAAGTGGTTGTAGAAGCACCCTCATACAGTCAGGGATCAGGTGGCATGGCCTAGAAGTTTGGTAAGGAGTATCTGGGAAGGGAGATAACCTTTGAAAAGTAAGTAAATAGAATAACCAAAAAGAAAAAAAGAAAAGAAAAAGAGTTCAAATGGGTTTTGCTGTAGTCCAGGTTTACTCTTCCTGTTTTTGTGTTTGATATCGAAAACTATACTCAACAATAAAAGAACTTCTGGGGTAATCACCATCCTTGACCTCAAGCAGTATTACAGAGCAATAGTGATTAAAACTGTATGACATTGATACAGAGATAGGAAGATAGATCAGTGGGATAGAATTGCAGACCCTGAAATGAATCCACACACCAATGGTCACTTGATCTTTGACAAAGGAAACAATAAAAATATTATTATTGAAAATATCATGATTTATATTGGTTTTCATTATGTCATACTGACAAAAACGTAGCATATATTTTGCTAGTATGCGCACTTCCATCAAAATTAGCAGTTTCTCATGTTGATTCTGAATCATTCTTCAGTTCAATCAACCTCTTTCTCCATTCATGACACTGTGTGCATGCTTAATTTTCAATCCAAGAATGATATTTTCATTGACATTTTCTTACACCCAGCTTCACATGACATACTCATCTCAAAATCCTTCATGCCTATTCATTTTTCAAAAAATATTTTAAAACTTTCTTTGTGCATAGTTGTCAAAACGTGCATGTGCATGCACACACACACATATTCAGATCCAGAAAACTCTGAATTTACTCAGTCAGTATTAAGTTTAAAATAACATCCTGTTATATCCTTAATTCTTTTTTTTATTAACTTGAATATTTCTTATATACATTTCGAGTGTTATTCCCTTTCCCGGTTTCCGGGCAAACATCTCCTTCCCCCCCCCTTCCTTATGGGTGTGTGTTCCTCCCAACCCCTCCCCCATTGCCGCCTCCCCAACAGTCTAGTTCACTGGAGGTTCAGTCTTAGCAGGACCCAGGGCTTCCCCTTCCACTGGTGCTCCTACTAGGATATTCATTGCTACCTATGAGGTCAGAGTCCAGGGTCAGTCCATGTATAGTCTTTAGGTAGTGGCTTAGTCCTGGAAGCTCTGGTTGCTTGGCATTGTTGTACATATGGGGTCTCGAGCCCCTTCAAGCTCTTCAGTTCTTTCTCTGATTCCTTCAACGGGGGGTCCTATTCTCAGTTCAGTAGTTTTGCTGGCATTTCGCCTCTGTATTTGCTCTCCATCTGGCTGTGTCTCCTCAGGAGGCGATCTACATCCGGCTCCTGTCAGTCTGCACCTTCTTTGCTTCATCCCTCTTGTCGAATTGGGTGGCTGTATATGCATGGGCCACATGTGGGGCAGGCTCTGAAAGGGTGTTCCTTCTGTCTCTGTTTTAATCTTTGCCTCTCTCTTCCCTGCCAAGGGTATTCTTGTTCTCCTTTTAACGAAAGAGTGAAGCATTCACATTTTGATCATTCGTCTTGAGTTTCATTTGTTCTAGGCATCTAGGGTAATTCAAGCATTTGGGCTAATAGCCACTTATCAATGAGTGCATACCATGTATGTCTTTCTGTGATTGGGTTAGCTCACTCAGGATGATATTTTCCAGCTCCAACCATTTGGTCGTTGTTTTTGATAGCTGAGTAATATTCCATTGTG
>NC_046155.1:175433210-175495083 GCF_011064425.1 Rattus rattus | reverse complement strand
ATTCATCAAAGGAAAAATCCACCAAGATGAACTCTCAATCCTAAATATCTATGCCCCAAATACAAGGGCACCTACATACGTAAAAGAAACCTTACTAAAGCTCAAAACACACATTACACCTCACACAATAATAGTAGGAGATTTCAACAGCCCACTCTCATAAATGGACAGATCATGGAAACAGAAATTAAACAGACTTAGATGACTAAGAGTTTGCTCAAATGGACTTAATAGATATTACGTAAACATTCCATTCTAGCAAAGGATATGAGCACTTTCCTGTACTCCTCATGGTAATTTCTTCTCCAAATTACCTTGCAGCATCATCAAAAAACGGGCCTCAACAGGTACAGAAAGAAGAAGTTAATCCCATATGTATATCAGACCACCAGCGCCTAAAGCTGGTCTTCAATAACAATAAGGAAGAATGTCACATACGTGGAAATTGAACAATGCTCTACTCAGTATAACCTGGTCAAGGAAGAAATAAAGAAAGAAATTAACGACTTTTTAGAATTTAATGAAAATGAAGGTACAACATACCCAAACTTATGGGACACAATGAAAGCTGTGCTAAGAGGAAAATTCATAGTTCTGAGTGCCTGCAGAAAGAAACAGGAAAGAGCATATGTCAGCAGCTTGACAGCACACCTAAAAACTCTAGAACAAAAAGAAGCAAATACACCCAGAAGGAGTAGAAGGCAGGAAATAATCAAACTCAGAGCTGAAATCAACCAAGTAGAAACAAAAAGGACCATAGAAAGCATCAACAGAACCAAAAGTTGGTTCTTTGAGAAAATCAACAAGATAGATAAACCCTTAGCCAGACTAATGAGAGGACACAGAGAGTGTGTCCAAATTAACAAAATCAGAAATGAAAAGGGAGACATAACTACAGATTCAGAGGAAATTCAAAATCATCAGATCTTCCTATAAAAGCCTATATTCAACAAAACTAGAAAATCTGCAGGAAATGAGCAATTTCCTAGACAGATACCAGGTACCGAAGTTAAATCAGGAACAGATAAACCAGTTAAACCACCCCATAACTCCTAAGGAAATAAAAGCAGTCATTAAAGTTCTCCCAACCAAAAAGAGCCCATGTCCAGACAGGTTTAGTGCAGAATTCTATCAGACTTTCATAGAAGACCTCATACCAATATTATCCAAACTATTCCACGAAATTGAAACAGATGGAGCACTACCAAATTCTTTCTATTAAGCCACATTTACTCTTATACCTAAACCTCACAAAGGCCCAACATAGAAAGAGAACTTCAGACCAATTTCCCTTATGAATATCGACGCAAAAATACTCACTAAAATTCTGGCAAATCGAATCCAAGAGCACATCAAAACAATCATCCACCATGATCAAGTAGGCTTCATCCCAGGCATGCAGGGATGGTTTAATATACAGAAAACCATCAACGGGATGCATTATATAAACAAACTGAAAGAACAAAACCACATGATCATTTCATTAGATGCTCAGAAAGCATTTGACAAAACTCAACACCTCTTCATGATAAAAGTCCTGGAAAGAATAGGAATTCAAGGCCCATACCTAAACATAGTAAAAGCCATATACAGCAAACCAGTTGCTAACATTAAACTAAAGGGAGAGAAACTTGAAGCAATCCCACTAAAATCAGGGAGTAGACAAGGCTGCCCACTCTCTCCAAACTTATTCAGTATAGTTCTTGAAGTTCTAGCCAGAGCAATCAGACAACAAAAGGAAATCAAGGGGATACAGATTGGAAAAGAAGAATTCAAAATATCACTATTTGCAGATGATATGTTAGTATATTTAAGTGATCCCAAAAGTTACACCATAGAACTACTAAAGCTCATAAATAACTTCCACAAAGTGGCTGGGTATAAAATTAACTCAAATAAATCAGTAGGCTTCCTCTACACAAAAGAGAAACAAGCCGAGAAAGAAATTAGGGAAATGACACCCTTCATAATAGTCCCTAATAATATAAAGTTCCTCGGTGTGACTTTAACCAAGCAAGTAAAAGATCTGTACAATAAGAACTTCAAGACTCTGAAGAAAGAAATTGAAGAAGACCTCAGAAGATGGAAAGATCTCTCATGCTCATTGATTGGCAGGATTAATATAGTAAAAATGGCCATTTTACCAAAAGCAATCTACAGATTCCATGCAATCCCCATCAAAATACCATTTCTTCAAAGTGTTAGACAGAACAATTTGCAAATTCATCTGGAATAATAAAAAACCCAGGATAGCTAAAACTATACTCAACAATAAAAGGACTTCAGGGGGAATCACTATCCCTGAACTCTAGCAGTATTACAGAGCAATAGTGATAAAAACTGCATGGTATTGGTACAGAGACAGACAAATAGACCAATGGAACAGAATTGAAGACCCAGAAATGAACCCACACACCTATGGGCACTTGATTTTTCACAAAGGAGCCAAAACCATCAAATGGAAAAAAGATAGCATTTTCAGCAAATGGTGCTGGTTTAACTGGAGGTCAACATATAGAAGAATGCAGATCGATCCATGCTTATCACCCTGTACAAAGCTTAAGTCCAAGTGGATCAAGGACCTCCACATCAAACCAGACACACTCAAACTAATAGAAGAAAAACTAGGGAAGCATCTGGAACACATGGGCACTGGAAAAAATTTCCTGAACAAAACACCAATGGCTTTTGCTCTAAGATCAAGAATTGAAAAATGGTATCTCATAAAATGCAAAGCTTCTGTAATGCAAAGGACACTGTGGTTAGGACAAAAGGGCAACCAACAGATTGGGAAAAGATCTTTACCAATCCTACAACAGATAGAGGCCTTATATCCAAAATATTCTAAGAACTCAAGGAGTTAGACCGCAGGGAGACAAATAACCCTATTAAAAATGGGGTTCAGAGCTAAACAAAGAATTCACAGCTGAGGAATGCCGAATGGCTGAAAAACACCTAAAGAAATGTTCAATATGTTTAGTCATAAGGGAAATGAAAGTCAAAACAACCCTGAGATGTTATCTCACACCAGTGAGAATGGCTAAGATCAAAAACTCAGGTGACAGCAGACGTTGGCGAGGATGCGGAAAAAGAGGAACACTCCTCCAATGTTGATGGGATTGCAGACTTGTACAACCATTCTGGAAATCAGTCTGGAGGTTCCTCAGAAAATTGGACATTGAACTGACTGATGATCCAGCTATACCTTTCTTGGGCATATACCCAAAAGATGCCCCCACATATAACAAAGACACATGCTCCACTATGTTCATAGCAGCCTTATTTATAATAGCCAGAAGCTGGAAAGAATCCAGATTCCCTTCGACAGAGGAATGGATACAGAAAATGTGGTACATCTACACAATGGAATATTACTCAGCTATCAAAAACAATGACTTTATGAAATTTGTAGGCAAATGGTTGGAACTGGAAAATATCATCCTGAGTGAGGTAACCCAATCACAGAAAGACACACATGGTATGCACTCATTGATAAGTGGCTATTAGCCCAAATGCCTGAATTACCCTAGATGCCTAGAACAAATGAAACTCAAGATGGATGATCAAAATGTGAATGCTTCACTCCTTCTTTAAAAGATGAACAAGGATACTATTAGAGAGGCAAAGATTAAAACAGACACAGAAGGAAAACCCATTCAGAGCCTGCCCCACATGTGGCCATACATATACAGCCACCCAATTAGAGAAGATGGATGAAGCAAGAAGTGCAGGCCGACAGGAGACGGATGTAGATCTCTCCTGAGAGACACAGCCAGAATACAGCAAATACAGAGGCGAATGCCAGCAGCAAACCACTGAACTGAGAATAGGACCCCCGTTGAAGGAATCAGAGAAAGAACTGGAAGAGCTCGAAGGGGCTCATGACCCCTTATGAACAACAATGCCAAGCAACCAGAGCTTCCAGGGACTAAGCCACTACCTAAAGACTATACATGGACTGACCCTGGACTCTGACCTCATAGGTAGCAATGAATATCCTAGTAAGAGCACCAGTGGAAGGGGAAGCCCTGGGTCCTGCTAAGTCTGAACCCCCCGTGAACTAGATTGTTGGGGGGAGGGTGGCAATGGGGGGAGGATGGGGAGGGGAACACCCATAAAGAAGGGGAGGGGAAGGGATTAGGGGGGTGTTTGCCCAGAAACCAGGAAAGGGAATAACACTCGAAATGTAAATAAGAAATACTCAAGTTAATAAAAAAAAAGAAAGAAAGAAAATTTAAAAAAAGTATTTAAGTTGTGTATTGCAATTATAATGTCATTCCTCTGTAGAATATTGTGTAATGTGATTCATGATAGCAACTTCATATACATATACTACTGTGTTTTGCTGGTTATTGATTCATAATCTTCCTTATTATAGTCAAAATGTCACTGAGTAGACTCCTTTTTTCAAGGAGCCATCTTCCATTTTTATTTCCAATGTGCATATCACCTGTTCTTATATAGATACCTTATTCATATATGGATACAAATCCACTATGTGTATGTAATCCACATATACCTCATTTTCTGACACCTATTGTCTAAGGACAATTGGAAACAGTGTAGATACATTTTCATTTTGTCACTGATTTCTATCATTTACAGAATTTTAGCCACATCTTTACCTAGGTTTTAATAAAATTTCACAACATTATTCATATATATACATATATACATACATATATATACATATACATATATACATACATATATATACATATACATATATATATATAGTAACATTCTGAGTACATAGCTTAGTGGTTAACAATATTGGGTATTCTTCTCGAAGAACTGGCTACTGTTTCCAGACACAGAAGACCTTATTTCCTATTGTATTGCTCTCCATGGGTTTCTGACAACTTCTGTCTTCAAAGTTAGTGCATGCATATATATGTGTATATCAGACGTAACAAAATTTATACATGCACACATAACCATAAATACATGAACACACACACACATACAGAAAACATACACAAGCAACATTTGACCACATTTTTAAGAAAAGTAAAACTGGTATGTATTTATGTTTGAATGTATGCATGAATAAGCTGTGGCCATCTCCCCCATGAGGACAGTCAGTATCACAATCAATATATAAATTCCAAAAGTAGGGAAATAACGCTGTTTGTAATATCACATGCATCCTTTGAGTGTTCTTGGCCACAGTAAATTCCTTTCACTGAGCACTCAGCTTCTATTGCCACCAGTGCATTCTGTTATGTCTTTGAAATAGTTTGATTTTATTTTTCCTGTTAGTCCAAAAAATTCTAATCACATACAGAAAAATGCAATTTTGCATGATGTTGAATGCAGTACTGTGAGCTAAGATACATAGAGGTAAAATGGGCGTGAGGGATATAATTGGACAGATGGAAGTAGGGGAAAATGAGAGAGGGGGATTGAGGGGGAGGGAAGGGGAAGTAGGGAGAGGGAGAAGGAGAGGGAGAAGGAGAGGGGCAGGTTAAATACTGTTTTGGAAATTACTGTCATATTAACAGCTTGTCCATTGCAGAGGATCAGATCACCATCTCTTCTTGATCTTGATTCAATATGAACTGTAATTATTTTCATGTATCCATGCCTAAAGATGATATCCTCACTCCAAACACTTTCAAACATCCAAAACTTTCATTGGATGATCCATGGGTTAGGAGATAAAATCTTCCGTATTAAACATTCACCTGGAACTGAATAGAAGTTGGTGTGGTTTGTTTTTTCTTTTTCTTTTTCTTTATGCTTTTTAAGTTTAAGAGAAAATAATTGCAATTTTATTTCTAAAATACAGTTTTTAAATAAATACAATTTCTTGTTTGTCAAGAAAATTTATTCAACTTCTCATGTAAAACAAGTAAAGGCTTCCCTAAAGACAAATTTCCTTAACGATTCTTCAGTTGTGTTTTTCTACATAGGAAAATAAAATATACAAAGAGTTTTTTTTAAATATTTTTCTGTAAGCATTTCTTATAGTCCAGTCATAATTCACCACTTGGTCCACCCTCCATCAGTTTCTCAACACATTTCTCCTCTCACCTGTGTCCAAGAGTAGGTCCTCACCATTCTGTCTAATGCATCTAATTCCACCCACCCACCCCACAACACTTAATATAACCTTGCTTCATCCCTCATTTTCCCCTATAAACTCCACTCTTCATTTCTGCACTAGGCTTCTCCGATCCTCAGAGTCTCAAATTTCAAGGGATAGGCATATCTTCTCTCACTGTGACAAGACCAGGCAGTCCTGTGCTGTATATGTGTCTGTGATCACATTAACAGCTACTGTATGTTGCCCAGTTGGTGACTCAGGGAATGAGGTATTTCTAGGGTCCTGGTTAGTTGAGGCTGCTGGTTTTCCTATGTGGTCGCCCTCCTCTTCAACTTCTTGCAGTCTTTTCCTAATTAAGCTACCAGGATCCCTAACTACAGTCAATTAAATGTGTGAAGATATCTGCTTCTGTCTCAGTCAAATCTTTGTTGGGCCTCCTGAAGGAAAGATATGCTTGGAATTTTAGCATTCTTTTCTAGAATTAACAGTTATGTTGTTTTTAAACAGGTTTAGGCACTGTTGTAATATTCTATTTCTACAATAAATATTGTTCTTACCTCTTCCAGAACATTTTTCATAAAAGTAAAAATATTTAATAAAAAGTTTGTATGGTGTGAGTAGGTTATAATGCTTGTATGAAGTCTATGGCAGTGATCACTCATCATTTTTTAATATCCTCATATACCTGTAATGACCAGAAATTCTAAGTCCTTTATCCTGTGAATTTCTGCATGGAATTATGAACAGAATGAGCCAAATTCCCAACTTTAAATCCCCAGGTTTGTGTTTGGGAACAGGTTTAACAAAAATATGAAAATTCCAAATTCCTCTCCTGGGCCTGTATTCCTTATTCATCTTCATTACAGAGTTTGTGTCCCTTTTGTCCCATTACTTTCTGTTACATTGTGGTCAGTTCTCTGCTTTATTTATTTCATGTAAGGTCATTTCCTCTGTGACCTACAATTTACCTTTTCAAATATGAATGATTTTAAAGACTGATAAACTGCACAGCACATGAACTGAACATTTCTAATGACAATGGAGGAACACAAGGACACATGTTAGAGTGCTGTTCTATATACTACACTTGGGGTGAATTAATCTCAGCAATATTGATAGAGATAAAGCAGATCTAGATAATTACAAAATTCTTAGTAAGGAAATAATTTAGGATATTTTTGGGCCAGATTCATGTCTTTAAATGTGTATATTCTGCACTATATTAGTAAGAGAAGATATCTGGTAGTTAATCTCTGAGGAATAGACAAAGAGATATGAGATTTTTTTCTAAAGGATGAAAAATTTAGTATCACTGACAATGACATTGACAACATTAAAATCAGGATTCCAAATTATTTATGAATATCGTCCAATTGATAAATAAAAATATGTAGGAGGTTCTTATGAACATTTTCAAAGATCAGGTGTTTTGGGTAGTCATATGATTTCATTATCCCTGAAAGCTGACCAGATGTCCTGTGGAAGATGCTAAAAACTTTGAGACACATCTGTGAGAAAGTGGGAGAAATCTAAATGTCTCACTCTTACCAGGTTTTAATGACTATTTCCAACAAAAACAAACTACGTTCTTTTAAATAAAACCAGTTAGAACATTTAATACTTAATTCTTTCTTGGATTATTTTCTATTTGCAAACGTGTTTTACAAAAGTTCACCTTCAATTATTACTTTTCCAATCACTTGACTCCTACCACTATTTCATTCAAATTTTATGGGTTCCAAGAAGTAAATAGCACTTGTTCTACTTAGTGAACTGAAATGAATTATGACTAGGGTTGAGACATAAATTAAAGTATGTGTAGCAATCTTGGTCTATACATCTTCTGATAGTGGTGGAAATTCCTGACATCCTCTACTCCACTCAGATTCTCCTAGCTTAATTTTGGGAAGGTATTCATATATTTTTAAAACAAATGATTTTATGAGTGGAAGTACATTATTCTGTCTGAGAAAAAAATCCTGCTTTTTGGAAGTTATATATCACTTCTGGTTTTAAATACCTTCTGACTCATCTTCAAGGATGATTCTGGCATCTTGGAATGAAAGGTTTAAGACATAAGTTTGTTTTAGCTGGAAACACCAAAGTTTATTACTCTCATCATTGAATGATTGAAAGGCAAGAAGTTAATTACCATGAATTGCAAAAAATAAATCACTTGATGAGGATTGAGATATAGACTAATCTTCAATATAAAAATAAGATTCACGGGAAATATTATCGTTATGAAAATTTAGCTGATTATTATTGTTAAGTCCTTCTCCAGAATTTATGTAGCTGTCTAGCTGAATACTCTTCTCCCTGGTAATGGTTCCAGGCATGGATATAATCTTGTTAAGTGGACCTTCAACTCAATTATGAACTCATTGGTTACTCCTAGGATGGTCATAACACTGTTCCAACAGTCATATTGTTGCTATATGTCTCAGGGTTCACACTTGCATAATATTTTTGATTACTTCTATGACTATCAAAATATGCTTTATAGTTAAAGCTTCCAGCTTGATTTTTTTCAGGTTCTTTGACTCATGTATAAGGTATCTTAAGAAATGGGTACTTACCTTGTGAATGCCATCACTGCTAAACATTACAGGTCATAAACATCATCCTATGTTGTTCTCAATTTATTTCCTAACTTTGAAACATATAATTTGCCCCAGTATAGAACACTCATAGCTGGAATATACTACCTCATATCAGAAAAAAATGTCTACTCCATTAGGAGTAAAAGGAAAACTTGCTGATTTATGAAGCAACAGAGATCACTAGGACACTTGGTATAATCTAATAAATATATTTTTATAATAATAAAAAATATTCTTTGAAAATATTTCATTTTGTAATTTTTGTAAATTAAAAAAATATGTTTTACTTTTAAGATTTAAGTATAATTATATCATTTCACATTTTCATTTGACCTTCAGTCCTTCACATGCACACACCACAAACACTCTCATATTCATAGTGTTCATTTATGAATATTTAAAATTATCATTAGAACTGAGTTATTCCATTGAAAACAACTTGTATTTGTAATATTTCCTAGCTGAACACTTCCCTTTCGATTACCTACTGGAAATATCTTACCCTGGATTGATTAATTCTCCCAATTTCAGCATTCCATGGTTGTCTGCAGTTCTCTGCATATGATTGAATTTTCCTGCAGTTCAACACTTTCATGTTTGTCTACCACTATCACATTTTCCATTTATTTTTCAGGTAGCCTCATTTATGAGATATCATGAATGCCATCTCTCTAGCATTTGTAGGAGAGTATTCTCAGAGCAAAATTCCTGCTCCTCTTTATTTTACCACATTTTCAACCTGCCCTCAACTTTCATCCACAAGCTTTGTGTGCAGTTGTCTTGTAGATGAATCAGATTGGGGATAGTTACCACATGGTCTCTTATTCCCTTAATTTTGTTCTGTTTGGTACTCAGTAATGCTACCCATCTTCTTCAAGGCTTATTTTTCCTAAGAGATATGAGTCCTATAGTTTTATTTGAATATAAGCATAAATATCATCATCTCAACACGTGAGACCTGAGGTATTTACAATAAATACTTTGATCTAAATGAACTTGAATTTTCTCTAGGTGACAAATCTGGGTCCATTTGCATTCTTCAACATGCAGATATCCAATTAGGCCAGCACCATTTGGTGAAGGTACACTGACTACTTCTTTGGATTATTTTGATTTCTTTGTAGAAAATCAATTGTCCATGGATGTGTACTTTCTTCCTGGGATTTTGATTTTAATCCATTGATCAAGGTGTGATTTTCTATACCAATACACTACATTTTAATTACTTTCCCTATGTATACAGCTTGATGTCAGATTGTGAGACCTTTAAGACTGCTTATGTTTCTGTCAGGATTGTAGGTTTATTTGAAATGGTTTGTACTTGACCAACATTTTCTAACTTATATCTATAGAGAATATTAATAATTTCTCTTAGATTTTCAAACTTAATTGAGTACATAATTCCAATGATTACCCTTATGATTTTCAAGAATATGTGGCATTTCTTGTAATACAGCTTCTTCAGTCCTATTTTTTTTATAATTTGAATTTTTTCTCATGAGCTTTTATTTATTTATTTTTTAACTTATTTTTATATTATTTTTTCATCTTTATTAAGATGAATATTTCTTATTTACATTAAGATTAGTATTTCTTTTCCTGGTTTATGGGCCAACATCCACCTAAGGGCTCCACGACCACTTCTCTATGGGTGTTCCCCTCCCCATCCTTGCCCAATTACCACACTCCCCCAAACAATCACATTCACAAGGGGTTAAGTCTTGGCAGGACCAAGGGCTTCCCCTTCCACCGGTGCTCTTACTAGGCTATTCATTGCTATGTATGCAGTTGGAGTCCAGGGTCAGTCCATGTATAGTCTTTGGGTAGTGGCTTAGTCACTGGAAGCTCTAGGTGGATGGCATTTTTGTTCATATAGGGTCTCAAGCCCCTTCAAGCTTTTTCAGTCCTTTCTAAGATTTCTTCAATGGGGGTCCCGTTCTCAGTTCAGTGGATTGCTGCTGGCATTCGCCTATGTATTTGCTGTATTCTGGCTGTGTATCACAGGAGAGATCTACATCCAGTTCCTGTCGGCCTGTAATCCTTTGCTTCATCCATCTTATCTAGTTTGGTGGCAGTATATGTATGAGCTCCATTTGGGGCAGGCTCTGAATGGGTGTTCCTTTTGGCTCTATTCTAAACTTTTCCCCCCTATTCCCTCCCAAGGGTATTCTTGTTCCCCTTTTAAAGAGGGCGTGAAGCATTCACATTTTGGACATTCTTCTTGAGTTTATGTGTTCTGTGAATTTAGGGTAATTTGAGCATTTGGACTAATATCCACTTATCAATGAGTGCATACCATGTGTGTTTTTCTGTGATTGGGTTACCTCACTCAGGATGAAATATTCCAGTTCCATACATTTGCCTATGATATTCATAAGTCATTGTTTTTGATAGCTGAGTAAAATGGCCATTTTTACTATATAATTCCTGCCAATCCATGAGCATGGGTGATCTTTCCATCTTCTGCAATCTTTTTCAATTTCTTTCTTCAGAGGCTTGAAGTTCTTATCACATAGATCTTTCACTTGCTTGGTAAAAGTCACACCGAGGTATTTTATATTATGTGAGACCATTCATTATGAAGGGTGTTGTTTCCCTAATTTCATTCTCAGGTTGTTTCTCTTTTGTGTAGAGGAAGGCAACTGATTTATTTGAGTTAATTTTATAACCAGCCATTTGCTGAAAGTGTTTATCAGGTTTAGTAGTTCTCTAGTAGGACTTTTCTGATCACTTAAATATACTATCATAACATTGCAAATAGTGATATTTTGACTTCTTTTCCAATCTATATCCTTTGATCTCCTTTTTTTGTCTCATTGCTCTGGCTAGAACATCGAGAACTATATTGAATAAGAAGGGAGAAAGTGGGCAGCCTTGTCTAGTCCCTGAGTTTAGTGGGATTGCTTCCAGTTTCTCTCCACTTATGTTAATGTTATCTACTGCTTTGCTGTATATGGCTTTTACTATGTTTAGGTATGGGCCTTGAATTCCTATTCTTTCCAGGACTTATACCATGAAGGGGTGTTGAATTTTTTCAAATGATTTCTCAGCATCTAGTGAAATGATCATGTGGTTTTTATCTTTCAGTTTGTTTATATAATGGATTATGTAGATGGTTTTCTGTATATTAAACCATCCCTGCATGCCTGGGATGAAGCCTACTTGATCATGGTGGATGATTGTTTTGATGTGTTCTTGGATTCAGTTTGCCAGAATTTTATTGAGTATTTCTGTGTCGATATTCATTAGGGAAATTGGTCTGAAGTTCTCTTTCTTTTTTGGGTCTTTGTGTGGTTTCGGTATAAGAGTAATTGTGGCTTCATTGAAGGAATTCGGTAGCGCTCCATCTGTTTCAATGTTGTGGAATAGTTTAGATAGTATTGGTATGAGGTCTTCTATGAAGGTCTGATAGAATTCTGCACTGAACCCATCTGAACATGGGCTCCTTTGGTTGGGAGACACTGAATGACTGCTTCTATTTCTTTAGTAGTTATGGGGTTGCTTAAATCTTT
This sequence comes from Rattus rattus, assembly GCF_011064425.1. Classification (NCBI taxonomy): domain Eukaryota; kingdom Metazoa; phylum Chordata; class Mammalia; order Rodentia; family Muridae; genus Rattus; species Rattus rattus. The sequence goes on along the minus strand of NC_046155.1, from coordinate 175,482,919 downwards.
TATCTGTTTCTGATTTAACTTCGGTACCTGGTATCTGTCTAGGAAATTGTCCATTTCCTGTAGATTTTCAAGTTTTGTTGAATATAGGCTTTTGTAATAGGATATGATGATTTTTTGAATTTCCTCTGATTCTGTAGTTATGTCTCCCCTTTCATTTCTGATTTTATTAATTTGGACACTCTCTGTGTCCTCTTGTTAGTCTGGCTAAGGGTTTATCTATCTTGTTGATTTTCTCCAAGAACCAACTTTTCATCTGTTGACTTTTGTACAGTACTTTCTGTTTCTACTTGGTTGGTTTTAGCTCTGAGTTTGAATATTTCCTGGCTTCTACTCCTCCAGGATGTATTTGCTTCAGTTTGTTCTACAGCTTTTAGTTGTGCTGTCAAGCTGTGGATATATGCTCTTATCTGTTTATTTCTGCAGGCACTCAGAGCTATGAATTTTCCTCTTAGCACAGCTTTCATTGTGTCCCATAAGTTTGGGTATGTTGTACCTTCATTTTCATTAAATTCTAAGAAGTCTTTAATTTCTTTATTTCTTCTTTGACTAGGTTATCATTGAGTAGAGCATTTTTCAACTTCCATTTATATGTGGATGTTCTTCCCTTATTGTTGTTGAAGAACAACTTTAGCACGTCGTGGTCTGATAGGATGCATGAGAATATTTCTATCTTTCTGTAACTATTGAGGCCTGTTTTATGACCAATTATATGGTCAATTTTGGAGAAAGTACTGTGAGATGGTGAGAAAAAGGTATATCCTTTTGATTTAGGCTAGAAAGTTTTATAAATATCTGTTAAGTCCATTTGGTTCATGATTTCTTTTAGTCTATCTATGTCTCTGTTTAATTTCTGTTTCCATGATCTGTCCATTGATGAGAGTGTGGTGTTGAAATCTCCTACTATAATTGTGTGAGGTACAATGTGTGCTTTGAGCTTTAGTAAGGTTTCTTTTCTGTATGTAGGTGCCCTTGTATTTGGAGAATAGATACATAGGATTGAGAGTTATTTTTGGTGGATTTTTCCTTTGATGAATATGAAGTGTCCTTCCTTATCTTTTTTTGGTGAATTTTAGTTAAAAATCGACTTTATTATATATTATAATGGGTACTCCATGTTGCTTCTTCTGACCATTTGCTTGGAAAGTTGTTTTCCAGCGTTTCACTCTGAGGTACTTTTATTCTTTGTCTCTGAGGTCTGTTTCCTGTAAGCAGCAGAATACAGGGTCCTCACTCTTTATACAGTTTGTTAATCTATGTTTTTTATTGGAGAGTTGAGGCCATTGATGTTGAGAGATATTAAGGAATAGTGATTATTGCTTCCTTTTATATTCATATTTGGATGTGAGGTTATGTTTTTGTGCTTTTCTTCTGTTTGTTTTGTTGCCAAGACGATTAGTTCTTGCTTTTTCTAGGGTGTAGCTTGCCTCCTTATGTTGGGCTTTCCCATTTATTAACTTTTGTAGGGCTGGATTTGTAGAAAGATATTGTGTAAATTTGGTTTTGTCATGGAATATCTTGTTTTCTCCATCTATGGAAATTGACAGTTTTGCTGGATACAGTAATCTGGGCTGGCATTTGTTTTCTCTTAGGATCTGTTTGACATCTGTCCAAGATCTTCAGGCATTCATAGTCTCTGGTGAGAAATCTGGTGTGATTCTGATAGGTCTGCCTTTATATGTTACTTGACCTTTTTCCCTTACTGCTTTTAATTCTTTCTTTGTCTTATGCATTTAGTGTTTTGAGTATTATGTGACGGGAGGAGTTTCTCTTCTTGTTCAATCTATTTGGAGTTCTGTAGGCTTCTTGTATGTTTATGGGCATCTTTTTCTTTAGGTTAGGGAAGTTTTCTTCTATGGTTTTGTTGAAGATATTTATTGGTCCTTTGAGCTGGGAGTCTTCACTCTCTTTTATACCTATTATCCTTATATTTGATCTTCTCATTGAGTCCTACATTTTGGACCAGTACCATTTTCCGTATTCCATTATCTTTGACAGATGTGTCGATGATTTCTATGGAATCTTCTTCTCCTGACATTCTCTCTTCCATCTCTTGTATTCTCTTTGTGATGCTTGTATCTACAGCTCCTTTTCTCCTCTGTGTTTCTATATCCAGGGTTGTCTCCTTTTGTGCTTTCTTTATTGCTTCTAATTCCATTTTAATTCCTTCACCTGTTTATTTGTTTTTTCCAGGAATTCTTTCAGGGATTTTAGTGATTCCTTCCTATAGGCTTCTACTTATTTATTTATGTTGTCCTGCATTTCTCTAAGGGAGTTCTTCATCCCTTCTTGAAGTCCTCCATCATCATGATCAAACGTGATTTAAAATCTAGATCTTGCTTTTCTGGTGTGTTTGGATATTCAGTGTTTGCTTTGGTGGGAGAATTGGGCTCCCATGATGCCATGTAGTCTTGGTTTCTGTTGCTTAGGTTCCTCCGCCTGCCTATTGCCGTCAGGTTGTCTCTGGTTTTACCTTGTTCTGCTATTTCTGACAGTGGCTAGATCGTCCTATAGGCTTGTTTGTCAAGAGTGCTGTAGATCTGTTTTCCTGTTTTCTTTTAGCCAATTATGGGAACAGAGTGTTCTTCTTTCAGGTGTATAGTCTTTCCTGTCTACTGGTCTTCAGCTCTGCGTGTGGGCCTGTGTCCTGAGTCCACCATGCATGTCGCTTGGAGCTGAAAAGTTGGTTTTACCTGTGGCCCTGCAGCTGAAGCTGCTACTGGGGGGCTGCATTTGAGCTCTCTGTGAGGGCAGCAACTAGGAGGGCCTGTGCCACCTTATCCTGGGACCATCATGCACCAGGAAAGGTGTTAGGAGTTTTCCTCTGCAGTCAGAAATGTGGGCAGAGTGTAGTATCTTCTGGCTTCCCAAGTGAGTCTTCCCCTCTGAAGGTTTAGCTCTCCTTCCCATGAGATTTGGGTGAAGGCAGCTTTTGATCTTTTGATTGGGTACCTTTAGATCTTTGTGGTGTCTGGACTGCAGGGGACCTTCTGCTTGAGTGCCTAATGCCCTTTTATTTATAATGTCTTAGTGTTTGACTGTCTTAAATTTTTTAAAGTCAATTTTTTTCTTCCATTCTTTGTTTCTTTGTTTTCTTTTTTTCTCTCTTATATATTTCCCCTAGTGTTTAATAATTCTTATAATTTACTCATTTTTTATTTCTTGAGTCTTTTTCTTCTAACACTTTCAGGTGTGTTGTTAAATTGTTAATATAACATAAATCCAATAATTGTTGTAGGCGCATAGTATATAGAATTTTCCTCTTACCACAGCTTACATTTTGTCCCATACCTTTGGTTCTGTTCTACATCATTTTTAATGAAATACAGAAAACCTTTAATTTCTTTGTATATTTTTGTCTTTATCAAAAAAAGTTTAGCTTGCAAGTTGTACAAAGGGTATTTTAAAGTCTATTGTTGTTGATATTCTATATTTAGCCATGCCTGACTAAAAAATAATTTTTCAAATTTCACTGGTTTCATGACTAAGTATACAGCAATTTAAGAGAGTAATCCATGCATGGCAAGAAGAAATTATATTATTTCATAATTATTTGTCATTTTTCTTTAGATATTATTCAGATACCTCATTTGAAAAAACTGCTATCGGCAGGTTTTTTTTTTCCATTAACATTTCTTTTTCTTTGTTTCTTTCTTTCTTTTTTTTTCTTTTTTTTTCTTTTTCCAAATGACCATTTCATTGCTTAGACTAATGTATTGAAGTTTCCCACTATCAATATGTGTGATGGTCAATGTGTGATTTAAGCTTTACTTGTGTTTCTCTTCAAATGTGGGTTTCCTTTTGTTTGTGGCACAAAAAACAAAAATTTAAAAAAAGATGATGAATATGTACCATCCTTATTTATCTCTTTTGTTTCATTTAAGTCTATTTTGGCTCCACAAAGTTACTCCTTAGGTCGTTTTGTGCCATTTTATTTCAGTCTTTTCTTTACACTTTGCTGTTGAGATGCAACACTGGTATACACCATAAGTATGGATGAGATGAGGAAAAGCATATGGCAATATTCAAAACCCCTTCATAAAAGTTGATGGGTACCAATTTTGATATCTTTACATTACATAAAAATAAAAATTATAGTTTACAGCAAGTAAATAGACCTCAATTTTTACTTCAATTATGAAATATTACATAACTGATGCATTAGGTATAAAAACTGCAATCATAGTAGAGATATGATGTGAATCTAACATCACATTTGGAATGGCTAGGTAAAAAGGACAAAATTATATATTGAGCATGTAAAACTTTTGTGAACTCTCATAAAAGGTTGTAGTGTGAGAGACTGTACATGCAGGGACATGGTGACGTTTTTCCACAACTGTGGTGGATATTTCATGAGGTAAATATGAGTGTGCACACCACATCAATTTCCTGTCACACTTTTTTTTATTTTATAATTAGTTACATTATGGAAAATGATATGAATCTTTATGCACTTCAGCAAACATGTAAACAAAGCATATAATGTAAAATTTTATTTTGTATTCCAAAATATGAATACTCACTATTGCTATTTACACTGCATTCTTAGAATTATCACATTTTATTCCATGAATTTTCAGGTGTGAATATAAACATTAAGAATAAAACTCACAAACCAATCTTATAAATGTTTAAGTATATAGACACTATGTAGTACAGAAATAATTGAAACAAATAAATAAAAGTAAATAAGTACAATATCTGGGTCTTCTATTCTCTGACACTTTGCAACTTAGATGAAGGACAAGAAGTGTTTACATACGTATACAAAAGTTTTCTAAAAACCTGCAAGTACTATAAGGTGATATTAACAAAAACTGTAGGTAGAATAAGAGGTCATTACTTTTAACTAAAGACTGACTCAGGAAATTCTGAGTGTGTATTATTTTATGAGTAATTGTGTGTGTGTGTGTGTGTGTGTGTGTGTGTGCACGTGTGTGGGTTTGTACATCTTTGACATCTTTGCACAAAGAAAGAAGGAGATGTCTTATTTTAAAATAAAAAAAGGCATGAAGGAATTATTAGTTCTTTATCATATAAAGCAAGAAGTAAAAAATATAGATGAAAATATCATTCTTGAATTGGAAACTGCACATGCAACCAGAAAAAGGGGAGAAATAGGTTGATTTAAATGAGATATGAGTCAGTAGTGAGATAGGCAACCGATATGGGTGATTTGGAGGAAGATACCAGCAAAGAAGATGCTACATTTGTGTTATTATGTCATAATGAAACTCACAGTAATGTATAGTATGTAACAAGGAATAAAAATTAACTACAAAAACTTAGTTAACTAAATCTGGACTATTAGATATTTCATTTGCACTCTGATTAGACAAATTTCCACTGTGTTCTTAAAAAAGACTTCTCCATTCACATCCAGATAAGAGTCTCAGCACTTTCTCACAGCTTATCCCAGAACCAGAAGACATAGATGTGAAAACATTGCCTTCAAATATACATCAACCTCAAATGCAAAATAATAAATAAATAAACTAAACTTGGTAGTGTCATTCAAATGCAAAATAGGGCATATCATCACCCACTCCTACCACCTGCTTACATAAGTTTTGCTTTCTTTCATTTCAAATCCACGGAATGAGGTTCATGAGTGTACAATCTTCAGTCAATCCCCCAATGGTCAGTGTTCATTCTACAATATTCAGCGGTAGATGGCTAAAAGATTAACACATTGAATAAATTGGGTGGGTATAAAATTAACTCAAGGAAACCAGTAGCCTTCCTCTACTTTAAGTATAATGAGTGAGAGATAAAAAAAAAATAAGGAAATAACACCCTTCACAATAGTCACAGATAATGTAAAATAACTTAGTGTGACTCTTACCAAGCAAGTTAAAGAAGTATATGACAAAAACTTCAAGGCTCTAAAGAAAGAAATTGAAGATCTCAGAAAATGGAAAGACCACCAATGCTCATGGATTAGATGAATTAATATAGTAAAAACTGGACATTTTGCAAATAGAAACCTACAGATTCAAGAATTCAATGCAATCCACATTAAAATTCCAACTCAATTCTTCGTAGATATAGAAAGAGCAATTTGAAAATTCATTTGGAATAACAAAAAACCCAAGATAGTGAAAATTATCCACAACAATAAAAGAACTTGGGGAATCACCATCCCTGACCTCAAGCAGTATTAAAGAGCAATAGTGATAAAACCTATACATTATATTTTTTTCTTTTTTTCGGAGCTCGGAACCAAACCCAGGGTCTTGCACTTGCTAGGCAAGCGCTCTACCAATGAGCTAAATCCCCAACCCCAAACCTATACATTATTGATACAGAGACGGGCAGGTAGACCGATGGAATACAATTTAAGATGCAGAAATGAATCCACACACCTATGGTCACTTGATCTTTGACAAAGGAGCAAAAACCATCCACTGGTAAAAAAGATGGAATTTTCAACAAATGGTGCTGGTTCAACTGCATGTCAGCATGTAGAAGAATGCAAATCAATCCATATTAATCACACTGTATAAAGCTGAAGTTCAAGTGTATCAAAGAACTGGCCATAAACCAAGATACACTCAAACTAATAGAAGAAAAAGTGGGGAAGAGCCTTGAACACATGGGCACTGGCAAAAATTTCCTGAAGAGAATGCCAGTGGTTTATGCCATAAGAAATGGAATTGACACATAGGACCTCATAAAATTGGAAAGCTTCAGTAAGGTAAAGGACACTGTAATTAGGAAAAAACTGTAATTGACAGATTGGAAAAAAGATTTTTACCAATCCTACTTTTGATAGAGGGCTAATATAAAATATATACAAAAAAAATCAAGAAGTTAGATTCCACAGAGCCAAATAACCCTATTAAAATTGGAGTACAGAGCTTAACAAAGAATTCTCACCATAGGAATACCAAATGTCTGAGAAGTACCTAAAGAAATGTTCAGCATCCTTAATCATCAGATAAATGCAAATCAAATCATTCCTCAGATTTCCCCTCACACCAGTAAAATGGCTAAGATCAAAATATCAGATGACAACAGATGCTAGCAATGATGTATTGAAAGAGGCACATTTTTCCATTTTTGGTGGGATTACAAAGTGGTACAACTACTCTGGAAATTCCTCAGAAAATTGGACATTATGCTACCTGAAGACATAGCTATACCACTACCTGGTATATACCCAAATGAAGCTCTAACATACAACAAAGACACATGCACCACTATGTTCATAGCAGCCTTATGTATAATAGCCAGAAGCTGGGAAAACCCAGATGCCCTTAAACAAAGTAAATGGTACAGAAAATGTGGTATACCTAAACAGTGGATTACTGCTCAGGTATAAAAATAATTGAAATCATGAAATTTATAGGCAAATGGTTAGATCTAGAATAGGTCATCCTGTGTGAGATAACTTAATCACAAAAATAACAGCAATGGAATGCACTTCTTGATAAGTAGATATTAGCCCAAAAACTTGAATTACCCAAGATACAGTCCAAAGACCACATGCAGCTCAGGAAGATTAACCAAAGTGTAGATAGTTCAGTCTCCCTTAAAACGGGGACAAATATATTCATAAGAGGGGATATGGAGACAGAATTTGGAGGAGAAACTGAAGGAATTGCTATTCAAAGCCTGTTTGACCTGGGGATCCAGCCTATATACATACATACACACACCACACATACACACACACACACACACACACACACACACATACACACACACATAAACACACACACATAAACACACACACATATCTATATATCTATATCTATATCTATATATATATATATATATATATATCCATCTAAACTAGTCAATATTGATGAAGCCAAGAAATACATACCAATGCAAACCTGATGCAGTTGTCTCCTGAGATGCACAGTCAGAGCAAGACCATTATTAGCGGAATGCTTGCAGCAAATCTTTGCACTGAGAATAAGTTCCCCATTGGAGGAATTGGAGGAAAGATTGAAGGAGCTGAGGAGCTTGCAAACCCATAAGAACAACAATACCAAACAACCATAGCTCTCAGAGTCTAAACCCAAAGACTCTACATGGACAGACCCAGGGCTCCAGATACATATCAGAGGATAGCCTTGTTGGGCACTGATGGGAGGAGAAGCCCTTGGTCTTAACAAGGCTGTACTCTCCACTGTAGGGGGATGTCAGGGTGGGGAGGCAGGAAGGGGGTGTTTTGGGAGGGGGAATACTCTTATAGATAAAGGGGATGAGATGTGGTGTTTAGATTTTATCTTGGGTAATTAGAGCTTTGGGACTAATCCACTTATCAGTTAGTGCAAACCATATGTCTTATTTTGTGATATTTTCTTCTTACATCCATTTGCCTATGAATGTTAGGAAGTAGTTGTTTTTGATATCTGAGTAGTATTCCATTGTGTAGATGTACCACATTTTCTGGATACATTCCCCCCTTGAAAGGCATCTGGATTTGTTCCAGCTTCTTGATATTGTAAAGGAGGCTATTACAAACATGGTGGTGTACGTGTCTTTGTTGTATCTTAGAGAATCATTTGGGTATATGCCCAGAAGTGTTATAGTTGAGTCATCAAATTGTACAATGTACGATATCCTGAGGAAACTCCATATTGATTTCCAGAGAGGTTTTACCAGCTTGTAATCCCAACAACCATGGAGGAGTATTGGTCTTTCTCCATAGCCTTGCAGCATCTGGTATCACCTGAAATTTTTATATTAGTCATTGTGACTGGTAGGAGGTTTAACCTCAGGGTTGTTTTGATTTGCATTTCCCTCATGACTAAGGATGTTGAACATTTCTTAATGTACTTCTCAGCCATTTGCTATAATCAGCTGAGAATTCTTTGTTTAGTTCAGTACCCCATTTTTAATAGTATAATTTGGCCGTTTGAATCTAACACCTTGAGTTTTTTGTATATATTTTATATATACCCTCTATCAGATGTAGGATCTCTAAAGATCTTTTCCCAACTGTGTTTGCTGGTTTGTCCTAATGACAGTGTCCTTTGCCTTACAGAAGCTTTGCAGTTTTATGAGGTCCCATTTGTCAATTATTGGTCTTAGAGCATAAGCCATTAGGTGTTTTAATCAGGAAATTTTCTCCAGTGCCCATGTATTCAAGGCTCTTCCCTACTTCATCTTCTAATAGTTTGAGTGTATCTCCTTTTATGTGAAGGTCTATGATTCAGTTGGACTTACATTTTCTATAGGGCATTAAGTATGGATCAATTACCATTCTTCTATAGGCTGACCTTCAGTTGGAACAGCACCATCTGTTGAAAATGTTAACTTTTTTCCATTGGATGGTTTGAACCAACAAATTAGAAAGCATCACTGGAGTTCTGCTTCAAACAGTGAAAGAGAAACCACAGTCCATAGACCCTCCTGGAGTACAGTTTCACACAGGACAACAGTTTGATTGTTCCTCTGAAAAGCCAACGGTCTGCAGGTCTCCATGGAGAGCTATTGCAGCCAGGGCAAGAAATCAGCCTCCTCTTTGTCCACTGAAGACCCTAAAGTTGGACAACACAACAGGAAATCTGCTACAGCCAGTGTAGCACCCCTACCATGAGACCTGTAGCAATCGAGGGACCAAAGATGCAGATTCCAGACAGAGTGATAAAATCAGTAAACATCAGGTATAACCAGATGGCAAGAGGCAAGCACAAGGCCATAAGCAATAGAAGCCAATATATTTGATCTTCATGAGAACCCAACTCTACCACCATAGCAAACCCTGAATACAATGACGCACCTGAAAATAAGGAAACTGACCTAAAATCCTATGTCATGAAAATATTAGAGTCCTCTAAGGAGGATGTAAATATCTCACTGAAAGAAACACATGATAACACAGGTAGACAGGTGGAAGCTCTTAAAGAAGAAACAATACATTCCTTAAAGAAATACAGTAAGACATAATTACACATGTGAAGGAATAGCATAAAGTGGTATAAGACTTAAATATGAAAGTAGAAACAATAAAAAAAAACTATGGAGACAAACTAGGAAATGGAAAGCCTAGGAAAGAGGTCAGGAATTACAGATGTATCACCCACAGAGTACCAGATAGATGAGCGAGTCTCAGGTGGAGAAAATACCTTGGAAGAAATTGCAACAACAGTCAAAGAAATTTCAAAACATAAAAATCTTCTAACCCAAATATCCAGGAAATCCAGGATGCAATGAAAAGCCCTAATCTAAGAAAAATTGAAATAGTGGAGAAGGAAGATCCCCACCTCACAGCACCTGAGAACATCTTCAACAAAATCTTAGATAAAAACTTCACCAACCTAACAAAGTGATGGCTAAAAGTTACAAGAAGCCTATAGAATACCAAACAAATGGAACCAGAAAAGATAATTCTCTTGTTATATAATAATCAATACACTAAACAGACAAAATAAAGAAAGAATATTAAAAGCAGCAAGAGCAAAGGGTCTAGTTACATACAAGTGTAAACCTATTAGAATCACATCAGAATTCTCTCCAGAGAGTAAAAAAGGAAGAACAAAATGGGCAGAGGACATGCAGACTCTAGAAGAACACAAATGTCAACCTAGGCTACTATAACCAGCAAAACTCTCAACTAACATAGATGGAGAATCAAAATATGCTGGTAGAAAACAAAATCAAACACTATGTATCTACCAATCTAACCCTACAGAGGATCCTAGAAGGATCAGAAAAAGGAAGATACATACTGTAAAGAAAAGTCAAGACATTAATCATCTTACAAAGAATACAGAAGGATTGTACCATAAGCACATACAGCTACCTACAAAAACAAATATAACAGGAAACAACAGCAAATGTTGCCAAGACAAAAGCTGGAGTTGCAGTCCTAAAGTCCAATAAAATAGACTTTCAACCAAAAGGTAGCAAACATGATGAAGAAGGAGACCTCATATCATCAAAGTCAAACCCACCGAGAGAAAGGCTCAATTCTGAACATCTACTCCCAAAATGGAAAAGCGACCATATTCATAAAAGAAACATTACAGAAGCTCAAAACACACATTGATAACAGTGAGAGACAAAAACACCCCACTCTGACCAAAGGACAGGTCATTGAAAAATAACTAAACAGAGACATAGTGAAACAAATAGATTTAACAGATATCTACAGAACATTTCTGCCTAAAAAAAAGTATCATCTTCGCAGCAACTCATGGTATCTATTGCAAAATTGACCATATAATCAGTCACAAAGCAGGTCTCAATACATACAATATATTGAAATACTCCTATGCATCCTATTAGATCACCACAAAACGAAGGCTTGTCTTCAATAACAACCAAAATGACAGAAAGACAATATTCACATGTAAGTTCAACAATGTTCTACTAAATGATAATGTGGACAGGGAAGAAATAAAGAAAGAAATGAAAGACTGCCTTGAATTTAATGGAAATATTGACACATGATATCAAAGTTGATAGGACACAATGAAAGCATTGCTAAGAGGAATATCCATACCACTAAGAGCCCTTGCAATGAAACTGGAGAGATCTTCTGCTAGCAAGATAAGAGTTAGAACAAAAAGAAGCAAACTCAACAAAGAAGATTTGAAGGCAGGAAATAGTCAAACTCAGGGATAAGTCAATCAGATAGAAATAAAGAGAACAATATAAACAATGGCAACAGCTGGTTCTTTGAGGGAATCAACAAGGTAGAAAAATCCCTAGCCAAACTAACTAAAGGGTTGGGAGGTAATATCCAAATTAACAAAATCAGAAAGGAAAAGAGAGACATAACAACAGAAACAGAGGAAATTTAAAAAAAAAATCAAATCCTATCACAAAGCCTATACTCAACAAAAATGAAAAATATAGATAAAACAGGTGGTTTTCTAAACAGATACCACATCCCAAAGTTAAATCAAGAGCAGGTAACCTGAGTACACAGACCCATATCCCATAAGGAAATAGAAGTCTTTCAAAACCTGTCAAACAAAAAGCCTGGGGTCAGATGGATTTAATGCAGAATTCTACAAGACTTTCAAAGAAGACCTGATACTAATATTCCTCAAAATATTCCATAAAAGAGAAACAGAAGAAACACTACCTAATTTATTCCATGAAGCCACAATTATTCCGATAAGTAAACCAGGAGACAGCCAAAGAGAGAACCTCAGACCAATTTCGCTTATAATTATTGATCAAAAAGTAGTCCATAAAATTCTTGCAATCCAAACCCAAGAGCACATCAAAACCATCATACGTCATGATCAAGTAGACTACATGTCAGATATGCAAGGTTGGTTTAATATACAAAAATCCTTAACATGATCCACTAAATAAGCAAACTCAAAGAAAAAAATGCACATGATCATTTACTTAGATGCAGGAAATCAATTGTCGAAATAGTACACACCTTCATGTTAAAGTATTAGAGAAATCAGGAATTCCAGAACCTTAACTAAATGAAATTAAAGCAATATTCAGCAACTCAGCAGCCAGGAACAAATTCTATAGAAACAAACTTGAAACCACACCAAGGGACAAGAAAAGGATGCTAACTCTCACTATAATGATTCAACATAGTACTCAAATTGCTAGCTGGAAAAATAAAACAACAAAAAAGAGGTCAACGGGGTACAAGTTGGCAAAGAAGAAATAGAGTTATCCATATTTGCAGATAATATTATAGTATACCTTATGAACGCCAAAACTTCTACCAGGGAACGACTCCAGTTGAGTAACAACGTCATCAATGTGTCCCAAGATATAAGAATCTTAAATAAATATGTTGTCTTCCATTATACAAATGATAAAAAGGCTGAGAAGTAAATTAGAGAAACAACTCCCTTCACCATACCCACAAATTATAAAAGGTGTTTTGGAGTAGCTCTAACCCACAAGTGAAAGTTTTGTGTAACAATAATGTCAAATCTCTCAAGAAAGAAATAAAAAAAAATCTTAGAAAATTTAATGACATATCCATTAAAACCCAGAAACAATTCTTTAAAGACATGGAAAAAGCAATTCTGAAATTAATCTTGATAGGAAAAACAAAACAACAACAACAAAAAAAAAAACAACAGAATAGCATAAATAATTCTTAACAATAAAAGAACATCTGGAAAAATTACCATTCTTGACCTCAACCTCTAATATAAAGCAATAGTGATTAAAAACTGCATGATACTGGTACAGAGTGATCCACAGAATAGAATTGATGAACCAGAAATAAAATTACACACTTACACACAATTGAACTTTGTCAATGAAGCCAAAAATATAAATTGAAAAAAATCTTCAATAAATGCTACTGGTCTAACTGCCTGGGTGCATGTAGGAAAATGAATTTAGACACATATTTTTCACCATGCACAAAGCTCATTTCAAGCAGATCAAGGACCACAAGTTAAAACAAGATACCTTCAATATAATAGAAGAGATAGTGGGAAAGAGCCTTGAATATATTAATATAGGTGACAATTTGCTATAATAATCTCCAGTGGCTCATGCTATAATATAAAATATTAATTAGTCATACCTTGGGTTGTGGATTTAACTCAGGGGTAGAGCACTTGCCTAGCAAGTGCAACGCCCTGGGTTCAGTCTTCAGCTCTGGGGAAAAAAAGATAAATGGGACCTCATGCAACTAGTAAGCATCTGTAACACAAAGGTCATAGTAAGACAAATCTGCAACCTACAGATTGGGTAAAAAATCTTCACTAACCCTACATCTGATACAACGATAATTTCCAAAATATATTTTAAAAAACTCAAGAAGCTAACCAACAAGAAACAAAACAACCAAATCAAAAAAAAATGTAGTATAGAACTAAAATGAAATTTCAGAACAGAGGAATCTAGATTGGCTAAGAAAAACCTAAAGAAATGATTAACGTCCTTCGTGATCAGCGAAAGGCAAATTGCAATGATTCTGAAATTCTATTTTATTATACTCAGAACCACTAAGATCAAATCCTGAGGTGACAATATGTTAGCGAGGATGTGAAGAAAGATGAACACTGCTCCATGACTGCTGGTATGACAAACTGTTAGAACAACTCTAGAAATCAATTTGGAGATTCTTCAGAAAATTGGAAAAAACCTACCTCAAAAACAGCTCTTCTGAATATACCTGGAAAATGCTCCACCATGCCACCAGGGCATGTGTTCCACTATATACATAGTGGTCTTATATGTGATAGCCAGAAACTGTTAAGAACCCAGATGTCCCACGAAAGAAATGGATACAGAACATGTAGTTCATTCACACAATGGAATACTATTCAGCTATTAAAAGGACACCCTGTCTTTTGCAGGCAAATGGATTGACTAGAAAATATCATCCTGAGTGAGGTAACTTAGATCCCAAAGGACAAGCATGGTAAGTACTCACTAATGAGTGAAAATTAGCCAAAAAAAAAAATCAGTGCAGAATATCCAAGATACAATCCACAGAACTCAAAAACTTCAACAAGTTAAAAGGTCCAAGTGAGGATACCTTAGCTCCACAATGGAGAATAGAGCAGCCATAAGTGGAGAAGGAAGGAGGGATCTGAGAGCAAAATGGAATGGGGCTGGAAAATAATGAAACATGATCTAGTATTGGGTGAGGAAACAGAATTGAAGACCTCAGAGCCAGCAGAAAGAATGGAAACGGGGAAACTTGGGAGGTAGGAGGTTGGAAGGACCCTTCAGTATGTACAAGGGACCTAGAAGGTGAGAGACTCTAAGGAATTAAAAGACCTGACCCTATATAAAATGCTCTAGATTGGGGAGATGGAAAGTATAGAATCGATACCGAGGAGAAAGACAAGCATCAAGTGAGGGATGAGGATACTATCCCCAGGGATGGAAATGGCGAAGAGCCTGAGGAAAAGAAGTTCCATGAACAGGCCAAACGTGAGATCCAGCTCAAGTAGCATCCCCAAGACCTGACAACAGTAGTGAAGCTATGGAGAGCTCACAAAAAGTGAATTACCCTAACTGCCTTCTGAAAGACACAAAAAGATGCTGAAAGAGTCAGGTGCATATATTTGCACTCAAATAATTAGCAGAAGCTTCTCACCCCTGTGGTTGAATTAGAAAAAAGCTGGACAAAGTCAAGGAGGAGGGCCAACAGTTTCAATTTAAACTGTACTCCCAGATATCATAAACAACAAATCACCACTAGGTACCATATCCCAATTGAAATGAGGCCCCCAAAACATAAAGAGCAGAGGACTCCAAGTTCTGGGTTCAGTCAGGTAATATGCACTTAACCCTCAAGAGACTGGAGAAGTTTAGAGGTCTGTTGGGAAGACAGTAGGGGGGAGGGACAATTTCTTGAAGACAAGGGAACTGAGAGGATGTATGGAATGTGGAACAGTAGGATGGTAGACTAGGAAGAGAAAAATGTCTCAAGTGTAAAAATAAATAAATAAAAAGATATGCTTATAAAATAAATAAATAAGTAAATAATGTTTAAGTGTTTGTGTGAGTGTGTATGTGTGCATGTGTGTGTGTGTGTGTTTGCCATTTTTCTTCACCATCTTTATTAAATTGGGTATTTTTTATTTACCATTCAAATGTTATTACCTTTCCCAGTTTCCAGGCCAATATTCCCCTAACCCTATTCCCCTCCCTTTTTATATGGGTGTTCCCCTCCCCATCCTCCCCCCATTACTGCCCTCCCACCAACAATCCTGTTCACTGGAGGTCCAGCCTTGGCAGGAACAAGGGCTTCCCTTCCACTGCTCCCCTTACTAGGCTATTCATTGCTACCTATGCAGTTGGATGCCAGCCAGGGTCAGTCCATGTATAGTCTTTAGTTAGTGGATTAGGCCCTGGAAGCTCTGGGTGGTTGGCATTGTTGTTCATATGGGGTCTCAAACCCCTTCAAGCTCTTTCAGTCCTTTCTCAAATTCCTTCAATGGGGGTCGCGTTCTCAGTTCACAGGTTTGTTGCTGGCATTCATCTATGTATCTGTAATATTCTGGTTGTGTTTCTCAGGAGAGATCTACATCTGGTTCCTGACAGCCTGCACTTTTTGCTTCATCCATCTTATCTAGTTTGGTGGCTGTATAAGTATGGGCCACATGTGTGGCAGGCTCCGAATAGGTGTTCCTTCAGGCTCTATTCTAAACTTTGCCCCCCTATTTCTTCCCAAGGGTATTCTTGTTCCCCTTTTAAAGGAGTGAAGCATTTGCATTTTGGTCATCAGTCTTGAGTTTCAAGACTTGAGTGTATCTGGTTTAATGTGGAGGTCCTTGATCCACTTGGACTTAAGCTTTGTACAGGGTGATAAGAATGGTTCAATCTGCATTCTTCTACATGCTGACCTCCAGTTAAAGCAGGACAGTTTGCTGAAAATGGTATATTTTTTCCATTGGACTGTTTTGGATCCTTTGTAAAAAATCAAGTGACCATAGATGTCTGGGTACATTTCTGGGTCTTCAATTCTATTACACTGATCTATCAGCCATTCTCTGTACCAGTACCATGCAGATTTTATCACTATTGCTCTGTAACACTCTTTGAGTTCAGGGATAGTGATTCCCTTGGAGGTCCTTTTGTTGGTGATGATAGTTTTAGCTATCCTGGGTTTTTTGTTATTCCAGATGAATTTGCAAATTGTTCTGTCTAACTCTGAAGAATTGGATTGGAATTTTCATGGGCATTGTATTAAATCTGTAGATTGCTTTTGGTAAAAGGGCCATTTTTACTATACTAATCCTGCCAATCCATGAGCATGGGAGATCTTTCCCTCTTCTGAGATCTTCTTCAATTTCTTTCTTCAGAGGCTTGAAGTTCTTAACATACAGATCTTTCACTTGCTTGGTTAAAGTCACACTGAGGTATTTTATATTATTTGGGACTATTATGAAAGGTGTCATTTCCCTAATTTCTTTCTCGGCTTGTTTCTCTTTTGTGTAGAGGAAGGCTATGATTTATTTGAGTTAATTTTACACCAAGCCACTTTGCTAAAGGTGTTTATCAGGTTAATAGTTCTCTGGTGGAACTTTTGGGATCACTTAAAGATAATATCATGTCATCTGCAAATAGTGATATTTTGACTTTTTCCTTTCCAATATGTATCCCTTGCATCTCCTTTGTTGTCTGATTGCTCTGGCTCGAACTTCAAGAACTATACTGAATAAGTAATGAGAGAGTGGTCAGCCTTGTCAAGTCCCTGATTTTAATGGGATTGCTTCTAGTTTCTTTCTACTTAGTTTAATGTTATCTACTGGTTTGCTGTATATGTCTTTTACTATATTTAGTTATGGGCCTGATTTCCTGTTCTTTCCAGTACTTTTATCATCAAGGGGTTTGAATTTTGTCAAATACTTTCTCAGCATCATGTGGTTTTTATCTTTCAGTTTGTTTAAATATTAGATTAAATTGATGGTTTACCATATATTAAACCTTCCCTGCGTTCCTAGGTTGAAGCCTACTTGATCGTGATTGATGATTGTTTGATATGTGTATGAGCCATATTGGATTTGGGCCTGGCCGATTTGTAACTGTATGGCCACAGTTAAAGTCATGGGATTGTTGGACAGAGGCCTCTACCATGTATTTACGGCACAGGAAGAAAAGACCAAGTAGTAAACACCTGGTGTCTCTACTGCATGACCTCTGCTGAGCCTGGCTGATGCATGTGGAACTGACACACCTGGACCACACCTGGGTGGTGGTCAATTTACTTCTGCCCTTTGCTTCTTCAGCCTTTATCCTTGAGATTTAGGCTGGTGTTCTTGGATTTCTCCCTAATTAATTCAGGTCTCATAGTCAGTCTTTTGTTACCAAAGTCATGAGCCAGGTAATCAGGAGCCAGGGTTTCCCACTGTGCTTCCCAGATATTTTCTACCTGGAGAACTTGGGTATATAAGTGGTGAATAAAGCTACAGGACTCTCTCACTCTCTCACTCTCTCTTCCACTCTTCCTCTCTTCCTCTCTTCTGCTCTTTCTCTCTCTCTCTCTCTCTCTCTCTCTCTCTCTCTCTCTCTCTCTCTCTCTCTCTCTCTCTCTCCTAACTTGACACGAATAACCTGTGTGTGCGCTTCTTTCATCCCACAGGTTTTCGCCCAATTCTCGGTACCAGGTCGGTGCTGGCGCCGACAATTAGAGGTCCCACCGAGATTGGAGAAGAAAGGGGTACCTACGGGATGTCCCGGGAGCCCGGCCAGCATAGGAGAAGGGATGGATTGGGTGAGTGGATAGTGAAAAGGAAAATTTTCGTGCCATGGGAACTGCGAGTTCTACTTCACAGCTAGCTGATCAGATAGTTACTTTGCTCGAGCATCAGGGAATTGGTGTAAAGGAAGAAACAGTTGAAGAATTTATTAAAACCTTAGAAAAACTAGTCCTTGGCAGGGTGGTATTGGGGTAAGATGGGCTAGAAAAGGTCTGGATGATTTGGGCTAGCCTGAGTAAAACTTGTCATAAAAAAGGGACAAGTGTTTTTGCATATGCGTTCTTTTAGAGTTATATTTTAGTCTTTGGGCCCTGACTAGAGATAGTTTACATCCTAGACATGAGAGAGAATGGGTTTGGGAAAAACAGTCCTTCCAGACTCTCCATGGATGCTTTGGAGAAAGAGAAAAAGTTTCAGAGCTCTCCTAGGAACAAAAGAAAGGCAGGAGATGTCCTGCATCTCTGCTGGCTCCTATTGGAGAAATGCTTATTTCTGGCTCTGTGTTCCATAGGTAGGATATGTGGGTCCCTTCGGTGGGACACCATCTAGTTTTTTCCCTCTATCTCTATTGTCCATCCTTGGTGCACCTGAAAGATAAAAGGTTTGAAGTTGCCCCCCTAGACACAAAGTTTAGAACAGACAAGGAAAAAAAAAAACAGGTTAGGCCCCAGAATTGTATGTTCCAAGAAGCCTCTCCTAGGGCTATAGGGCTATAGAATGGATAATTACATTGGCCAGCTCAACAGCTTTCTCCCAGAAACTAGCTGACCATAAATCTTAGAGAACAATCTTGAGAAGCAGGAAACAACTTCTCCTAGGAACTAACGGACCATGAAGTTAAACAATCTGAGAAGTAGGAGACAGCTTCTCCTAAGAAACAATCTTGGGGGACAGAGAGTTCTTCCTTGTGATTTTTCACTGTTATTCTACACACTTTCCAATGACACCATCCCTGCCCCTTCGGGTTGTGGTTTCTCCCTTTAAATACCTCTTCTCCCAGCCTCTCAGGGTCGAACTCCACTGCCCCTGCGTGGGATACGAGTCTCGACCCCAGTGCACTGGTTGCTATCGATAAACCACATGTGATTACAACAAGGACAGTCTTGTGTGAGTTCTTGGGGGGTCTCGTCATCCCGAGACTTGAGTAAGGGTCTCCCCACCCTGGGGGTCTTTCACACCAAGCTGTCCATGTCTGTCAGTTTATGTCTGTGGTTTTTGTTTCTTGTTATTTAAATGTTTTATGTTTCATGTTCAAAAGAAAAAATGGTAAAAACTTTATCTGTTGGTCGTTCACATCTTGATTTGGTTTTCACATCTTGATTTGGTTTTAACACGTTTCAAAAAGGAACAAATGAATAAAAAGCAGTTTCAATCGGCCTTTGGAGCCCTGCACCTGTAGCTAGGAGCATAGGTCAGGTGGAGAAGCTGCCCGGGGGTGAGTGTCTACATGAGCTGATCTTAAAGGCTCCAGCAGCTCCTCAGCTTCTATGTTAAGGGAGCGGATGGTTGTTTCTCTTAGAAAAATCCCTGACTTATTATTTGACTTAGCAGGTGACAAGGTGCTTCTCTTAATATTGCAGCTAGAAAAAGTAAAAATGGTGCTTGGTCTAAATATTAAAGATATGTGCAGCCACTTCAATTTTGTTTCTGATTGGTTTTAAATGTATAAATATGCTCTAATGCCTTGGTTATGGACTATTGGCTTTTAGGTTATTGGATATGGTTAAAAAGGTATAGCATTGGTAACAGAAAGTTGGCTTAAAACTGTAATTTGGATGGAGTCATTCTAGACAACATGCGGCATGAGCCAACCTAGGGAAACAGATAATATTTTTATGGAACTCTTATCCTGGAAACCAGGCTTCTAAAAGATTTTAGGGCAATGTCTCTTTGTTGAGGTATTGGAGACTGCACCATCGTGGTTCATATGAAGGAATTGGCAGTCAAACTTTGTAGCATGAAGGATAGACTCTGTGTTTTCGAGATTGGATTTTGGAGACTAGATTGTTAGAGGTTGAGTTTTGCTTTCCAAAGTTGTGGTTTGCCCTGAAGTTATCTGTATTTTAATGCTAATTCCACTGCCCCAAGGACAGCTGCCTAGTCATGTACTCAGAACTCAGGTGACTTTGTGGTTTTGCTCTGATGTTACAAGAACTTAAGGATTGTGACTAAGGATTGCCAGTGTTACATTGACTAACTCAAACTTATTTGTAATTAAGAAAAAATCAAACAGGTAGAGATTGTCACAGCATTTATGAAGGATTGATGAGGTTTTGGAACTTGTGAGAGCATTACAGCTTGTTTGCTTACTCCAACTGCCATTTCAAGATATAATTTTGTTGCATCTTCAATATAAGAAGTTAGAACTTTGAATCTTTCAGTGTATATGGAAATTTTTACTACAAACCTTTGCTCTCAAAATGAGCTTTAATATTTGGGGAATAGCTACTCCAGAAAAGAATATTTGAAACTAATTTTAAGCTTCTAAAGATATGTTAGTTGGCTAAGTACCTCACCTTACCAAAGGACTTAGGTCTTTTTTTGTTATCCTCATTGGAGATAAAGCTTTAGTTGTGTTAATACAGAATTGTAGGCTAGAGACATGGAAGTATTTTAAAAAGAAACCTGGTGAAACATACCTTAGTCCAAACAGCAATTAAATTGGTTATTACAAAATACTGATATTTGGCCTATTACATATACAAGTTTTTCAGGCAAAATTGATAATTTTACTCTTTGCATGCTTTTGTATTTCCTGTAGGCAAAATTACATGCTGTAGCCACTGTTTTTTAAATGTTAAAAAATCAAGCTTTCAATTCATATACTGATAGCCAATGTGTGGCTTGTGGTTTACAATTGATTACAATTACTTAATGCTTTATTGGAGACAAGTTTTCTACTTGAAATCAGTGAGTGATGATTTCAATGTGAATTGTCTGACAACTCACTGTTCTTTCAGTGCTCTGACTCAGACAACTAAACAAAACCATAGACGCAGCTCTTTGAAAATGGTAATGGAGTTGATAACACAGCCTCATGAAAAGAGGAAGCTCCATTTGCTTACTTTCAACTCCCAGCCTCACCCTGCCAGCTCAGGGATTTCTAGTACGACTGAATCTGGACAATGTTTACAGGATTTGACATTTCTAATTAATGCTTATGTTTAGGTAAATAAAGCTGGTGAGGGGCTGGAGAGATGGCTTAGTGGTTAAGAGCACTAAGTACTGTTCCTTAATAGACCATTTAAGAACTCAAACTGGATTGCCTGGACCCCGTAGCAAGGGAGGACAATGATAGCAATGGAGGACAATGATACCAGGCAGATTATAGGCCTTACATAGGAACAATTAGTCAAAAAAAATCTCATTCTTTATATATCCAAAACAATAATGCTGGAGACAATAATTTGGTATACAAGTCAATTAATAAATACAAGTGCTCAGTGTCCTCAATTTAATCCTCGAGGACTTAGCTTAATAAACAATATTTTAACAATTTTAATAAATAAAGAGGGGGAGTTATCCCTGTATGCTAAACAATACTCTTTTTATTTCAATTTTAAAATTTAGATGCCAAGGAACTCTGAGTGTTTATGGCACCCTACAACTAGGCATACTTCTGCCTAGGTGAAATAGAAAGATCCACATATTGGCATGATCTTGTTCAGACATTTTATATGGGGAAGAGGGAATGTTTGTGTTTTTTCTACAGGATGCTACAGGAGTGTGCCAGTTGCCAGAGGTGGCTGGTGAGACTTGCTGATCCTGGGAGCATGAAATTCAGCTCTCGTGGTTCGGGTCCGTGGAGTCATTCCTGTGCCCTTAGAGGACGATGGAGGATTCCCCCTCATCTTTTGTCTGGCGTTGCTGCAGTCATTGTGTCCCGTCCCACCGCGGCCTACACTCTGACCCTCTGTGCACTACTGCTTGCTGGAAGCTGCTGTGGACTGGGGAACTCTGCCCTGGTTGGGCAGATCTCAGACATGGTCCCATTGTCTGCTGGTCGTTCCGGAGAAGAGTGACTGATCCTGAACTGTCCTGGGAAAGACCTTGGCATTTTTGCTGCTGTTGTAGCAACCATTACTGCTGCAGCCATTGTGTCTGCAGTGTCTGGAGTTATCCTCCCCCAATCTATTGTTAGGCAAGCACAGTGGGTGAACTTTCTGGAGTAGTTGCTAACAATTGGGAATTCTATATTTTATTACAGGAGCAACTTGACTACGGCCCTTGGTGGTATGGCCGTAGCAGCTGAGGAGAACCAGATGAGGTGCCCACTACTTCGGGAGAGGCTCAACTTCCACAATCTCTTAAATTAATGCCATCTGGCTTCTACTCTTTCGCCTCTGGGCTCAAATAAGAGGAATGAGAAGATGACCTGAAGTAGTCATATTCAGTGACGGGCAACTTCCTCTGACCCTTGACCAATCTAGACATGGAGCCTTGGGGGGACAAGGTAATCCTATGATGGATAAGTCTAGGGTTTGAGAGGTCGATCCTAAGACAGAAGTGGCTACACCCCGTTTAAACGTGCAGGTCGGTCAAATGCTCCTCTGCCCAGTTTCTCCCCCAATAAACACACACGTATAGCCCAGAACGGTGTGTTACTGCATAAGTTCGTTCATAGCCATTGGGGTGCAGTACTAACTGCAAGAGTGGCTCGCTATGGCCGAACTGGGCACTCTGTGAGGCCTGTCTGATCTCTCTCAGACCACTACTTCCACCTAATGGTCTTTTATAAAAGAATAATGGGGGAGATGTAGTGAGCCATATTGGATTTGGGCCTGGCCACTTTGTAACTGTATGGCCACAGTTAAAGTCATGGGATTGTTGGACAGAGGCCTTTCCCATGTATTTATGGCACAGGAAGAAAAGACAAAGTAGTAAGCACCTGGTGTCTCCACTGCATGACCTCTGCTGAGCCTTACTGATGCATGTGGAACTGACACACCTGAACCACACCTGGGTGGTGGTCAATTTACTTCTGCCTTTTGCTTCCTCAGCCTTTATCTTTGAGATTTAGGCTGGTCTTTTTGGATTTCTCCCTAATTAATTCAGGTCTCATAGTCAGTCTTTTGTTACCAAAGTCATGAGCCAGGTAATCAGGAGCCAGGGTTTCCCACTGTGCTTCCCAGACATTTTCTACCTGGAGAACTTGGGTATATAAGTGGTGAATAAAGCTACAGGACTCTCTCACTCTCTCACTCTCTCTTCCACTCTTCCTCTCTTCCTCTCTTCTGCTCTTCCTCTCTCTCTCTCTCTCTCTCTCTCTCTCTCTCTCTCTCCCTTCCTCTCCTGACTTGACACGAATAACCTGTGTGTGTGCTTCTTTCATCCCGGAGGTTTTCACCCGATTCTCGGTACCAGGTCAGTGCTGGCGCCGACAGATATGCTCTTGTATTCGGTTTGCAGGAATTTTGTAGAGTATTTTTGCATGAATATTTACAAGGGAAATTGGTCTGCAGTATGCCATACATGATTTGTATATATGCTGTACTGATAGAGCAACTGAACAAAGCAGAGAGTACTATATGTTCAAGGGTATCATCTATGAACGCCACAGTTTTGGTTTTGAATAAATATTTTCATTAAAGGAATAGATAATCAAAGGAAAATAATAATTAGCAAATGATAGAAAAATAGTACATAGGATAGATTGATGGATAGAGAGAAAGAGACAGACACAAACATTCTCACACAAACACACTCACACACACACACACACAGAGAGAGAGAGAGAGAGAGAGGAGAGGAGAGAGAGAGAGAGATGGGTAGATAGATACATACATAGATAGGTATAAAGATACATAGATAACTAGATAAATAGAGATATTCATAAATAGCTACACAGATACATGACAAAACATGATCAAATATTGTTAAAATAGAGAGGGGAAGTGTCTTTAAGGCAACCAATTGAAGTTCCCGTGAAGAGCAGAGAGTTACCCTCAACTGATATTGCCAAATTGAAAAAAAAATTAGTAGGAAAGTAATATTGACAAATCAGGCTCTCATAACATGCAGCAGAAATCAGATTGTGAAAGGCTAGTTAGTTGGAACTCCAATTGATCTGTCTCTCCCTGGCTGACATTCCCATTGTTCTATTGCCTCCTTCTTTTCCCATAGCATTTATGTTTATATCATGGGGTAAACAGTCATAAAATCTGCTAAAAAATGGTTCATGATTTGTTTAATCTCAAGGGCATGCTACGTTTACTCTTCAAGTGTTTTATTCTCTTCCCTTCCTGTTGCGGTGTTATAGCTCATCCCATTCCCATATAAGCACCCAAGAGGGTCCTGTGCTTAGACATACTTGGGTCTAAAGTGGGGAAAAAGTTCATCCTTACTTCACGTGTCAGCTTCTAAAACAGCACATGAATGTTTGACTACGTAATATTCATGACACTCAGAGAACTGCCAGTGCTCCAGTACCATTGAAAAACTTCTCACACTAACAATTGTTTGTTCTTGGTCCCCAGACTTTTAAAAATAGCCAAGATAAAGACGATGAAGAAATGACTCAGTGGTGAGAAGTATATCTTACTTTTGCAAAAGAACCTGAGTTCCATTCCCAGCACCCATGGTTTAAGACTGGAAAAATATGTTCTTTTTGATGGTAGTATACTTTCTTCTCAACATTCCTCTTCTCACATCAAATTGCATTGATCTTAGGTACTTTTGGAGAATAAATTTGAATGAAGTCTAGAATAATGACTTGGGTATAAGTTGATCATTCTTGGAGCAGTTCAGTTGCCTATGGAGAATGACTATTCAACTGAATTTTCTGAAAGTGCATTTGTATTTTCCATGTAAATGACAACCTGAATATTTCTTGAGTGCTCCCAGGAGGAAGAGTGGGTAAATCCGCGAGTCTTCTGTCCTGTTTCTAAGTGTGAATACTACTAAACAAGCTTAATTATTTTACAGATTCTATTCAATTTTCTTGTTTTAATTTATCTAGTGGAGGTTTTGATTTTCTTCCAGGTGTTCTCTGACTTAAAGCTTAGAATCTGAAGAAAAAAGGAATATTAACATTGATGCTTCACATAAAGCCCTCCTAATAACAGTTTATGTTGCACACTAGACAGTGATGATTATGGAAATTGATGCCATAATATTTCATTATGTTTTATTCCAAGTACTTGCAAATAAATTATCATAAATTCTGCTGACAATCCTTCATTCACTGTTTTGCTTCTAGAGCATATGCTGGTTCCAGTAATATTTATGGTACGTATAGTTATCAAGATCTTTACAGACATGCAAACTTACTCTACCAGATTCATTGCATGTGATCACGTGCCATCTAATGTTTCATCATGTTTGAAAACAGGACTTTACATTCAGAAACTCATACTTTATATGAATGCCTGGATGTGTATGTTTGTATTATATGATTAGGGAATATTTAGGTCATTAGAGGGTAAGGCATACAAGTGTTTTAAAGATAAAATACAAAAAACCTGTGGCTTTGTGCTTTACATTGTTCATGTACAATCCACTGACTTTTATCTTTTATAAAATTCAGTTTGGCACTCTCTTTATAATAAAATATATTTGTAACAAATGGAATCAAATGATATGTTTACATTCTTTGAATAATGAAGCTATCAGTAACAATGTTGACTGATAATGTCCCTTGTCACTGGCATAGTTTACAGTTGTGGTGTGGGATATTTGGAACATTTCAAATTAGAGATACAATAACTATTAGATTTTTTGTCTTTATTTTAGAAAAAATAGCTAGTCCTTTACTACTTTTATAGAAATTGGTTAAACTCTGACCCCTTTATGATATTTATATCTTGTGAGACAATTTTCACTCATTTTATGAAATATAGGCGTGCATGATACCAATGTAGTATCAATACCCATTTTAGTGAATTGCTGATAGTTGCTTTAAAACATAGCCCTTTAGATTGTTAGGCTACACAGACAGCTTAAGTAACTGATGTTTCCTAAAATCTTCCTGTAGGAAGTATTTTGAGCAATGCACAATATTTATCCTCAAATTACTTTCGCATATTAGTAAAAGTGTCAATTGAGAATTTTGTGTTTGGTAATAAAGAACATTCTAAAATGGTCAATTTTATAAAGTATAGAATGAAATCCTCACAGGGGTACAATTTTTGGGAAAACCTGATTCTATTTACCTCACATTTAATCATGAAATATATAGGTGTATTTTGAGTGTTTATTGATCAGATTATATTAAATAACAAGTGTCAGATTGGAGATATTAGTCTTTACATAAACATAAACACAATATGGCATTATAATTCAGTTCCCACTTTCTTGAGGCACACTTTTATTAACCAAAAATTAACATGTTACACCAAAATTTCTTCTATATTATAAACATATCCTACTGGCACATAAAGATATCACTGTGATCTCTTATTTTCTGAGTTCTCAGGAGGATTCAAGCATTGTTTTACTGTACCTGGAAATGTTATCAAAGATGTTTCCTAGAAATCAATTTATAATGATGAGAAGTACCCAGAGTGAATATATCACATTCCTTTGTAAACAGAAAGTAGGGGAATGATACTTGGGTGTAGGGGCAAGACCTTAATCTCTGGACTAAGTACATGGCCCAAGTGAAGTGCACATTTGAAGCAAGGATATTCTACAGCAAAGAACCTTTTTTTTGGAACACTCTGTGATTTATTATATATAATTTAAATCTTCCCAGATTCAATATATAATTTTATTTCACATTGTCAGTTTCATTTAAATCATCATATTGATTTACCATTTTCTAACGCACATTGTTTAAAGGAGAAATTCCTGAAACTGGCATTAATCTACCAAATATCATTTAATCTGGAATAGTCTTAGGCAAGATTGATCATTCCTTATATCGTCTGTTTCCTTTAGAAACAGATGAGTAGGGGTTTAGTTGCTAAATGACAGGCATCTTAAAAACTGAGAAAAAAATGATGAGAAGAAAGTTCCATGTCCTATGTTGTTTTCTGAATGGTACTACCCTTCATATATGAGGGCATTACTTCCTTACTCTGTTTATATCCTGTATCTAAATATATTCTCCATCTATTGCCTGATGATATGTTGCTATATTTGTTTTAAAAATTGAATGTATCCTCAGTGTGACCCATTCTCTCAATCCATTTTGTGCTACTCATACAAAGTAACCAAGGTTCAGAATTTGTAATAAAAAATGCACTGACCGAGTTTTCTAAAGACTGAATTGTTCAAAACCACAGTAGTTATACTGTATGTGTGTGTGAAGGGCCTGGCCTTTGTTCTAAGATTGTACCTTGAATGCCATATTCCATCAACTCTTTCTCAGTATTAAAAATAAAAGAAAGAAAATGGAAAAAATGGAGAGGTGACCACAGGAGAAGGAGAGATAGAAAGGCAATTTGGAAGAGAGAGAGAGAGAGAGAGAGAGACAGAGAGAGAGACAGAGAGAGAGACAGAGAGAGACAGAGACAGAGACAGAGTCAGACAGACAGAGAGAGACAGACAGAGAGAGAGAGAGAGAGAGAGAGGATTGGATTGATGAAGAGGCTAACCCTCAAGAGAATACCTTTAAAATACTTTCAAGTATGTAAGAAACCAAGTATTCAAAGTTTGAAAAAGGTAAATCTGAACCATTACAGCAAAGAATCTTATAATACACTTGGATATAGTGCCCTGTTATAACCTAAATAATCCTCGTTCAAATACACACAACCATATGCATAGACATATATTATTTACTAAACACATATTTGATACTTGAATTTATATATTTAGAAAATATTTTCTTTCAGCAAAAGATTGAAAGAAAATATTAACAACATGATGGTCGATATGATTGGGACATGGTAAGTATATTGGCCACTAAGTATAAATGATTGCAATTACAGGAACCAAATGTTTCAGAAAGTCTATTAGGCACTGATAAATGATTCACGTTTTCACTTCCTTAACCAGTTCAGGTAATTTCACAAGAAAATATCATGAACTTAATGACTCTCCTAAGACATGTATTTTTATACTGCTTAATAATTTCAAAATGAAGACATGATCAGAATTATTTTTTTTGTCCATATCTATGGTTTTCTCTTTACTTTTTGATCAAGCACTTAAAAGTGAAGATGGAAAACCTCTGTGTGAAAGAGACCAATGCCACATAATATTTATGGGTGAAACACTGTCATGAACTTTTAAAGTGTTTGCTATTTTCTATGTTTATCATGT
The DNA here is from genome assembly GCF_011064425.1 of Rattus rattus. NCBI lineage: Eukaryota > Metazoa > Chordata > Mammalia > Rodentia > Muridae > Rattus > Rattus rattus. The sequence goes on along the minus strand of NC_046155.1, from coordinate 175,454,591 downwards.
CAACCAATCTCAGAATAAAAGCCAGTTATTTCCATCTTTAGAGGTCAGATGCAGAAACTTAGAGTACAGATTAGTGTTTCAATTGAGTACAATTGATCATGTATAGATATCTGTCCATAATAAAAACTGTATTATTTTACAGAAAAATAACTAAGAACCACAAATATGCAATGGCATTGGCCTTTTCAATGGATGAAATCAACAGGAATCGTGATCTTCTACCAAATATGTCTTTGATTATAAAACACACTTTGTGTCATTGTGATGGAAAACTATAACACATATACCCAATTTACTTAATGAAAAATAGCGTATGACTATCCATAATTGTTTTTATTATGAAGAGACTATGTGTTTGTTACTGCTTAAAGAACCAACTTGGAGGACATCTTTACATTTTTTTAAATTTACATGGACCTTTTTTTTTATTTCCATGTGTGAGTTATCATAGACCAGGAATTTTTAACATCATGTCTCTTTGGGGAATTTTGATGGATATTAATAAAATTAATGAATGATATTGTATTTATGATTGTAGACATTCTATGTAGTTCCACTGTACTTACTAATCAGAGACATGATTGGCCTTCTGCTAGGCATGACTTCCAGAAATTGACAGATTCCAGAAATGAAGAATAGAGGAGGCCGTGAAGACTTGAGTCTGGCATGGTGGAAGAGAGAAACTTGCAGTCTTGACTGACTGGCTGAGTATTTATTTAGGCAATTCTCAGTAACTGTTCCAAAATATAGAAAGTGTTATTCTGTGCCTAGATATGTGTTATCTTTAATTGGTCTTAATTTATATTATCATCGTTAAAATTTCAAATAACAGAGTTTTCATACACCATCCTGGTTGTGTTATATATTTACTTCTCAGTGATAAACTGTGATGGAACAGAATGATATTTTACAAATATTTTCTCTATAACTCAACTTTTAATTATCTGGAGTACTATTTTAAAAAGGCATGATGAGAAATCATTTTTAGCTTGTCAGCTCATGACATTTTAGTGGAAGTAAGCAGGATGAAAACATCGAATCCAGTCTGTGCAATTAGCTATTTTACTACGAGCTAGTATTTGACTAATCATTAAGTGTCAGAGTGCCAAATGTCATTAAAACCAATGTCAAAATTTCATGAACATACTGCTATAGTTATTATAGATCATTTTAAATAATTATTAAATCATATCTTGGTAGAACTTATTGCTTTGTTTTATCTTGTTTTTCTTTTGTTTCCTCCTCCATTCTGATACCTCATTCTTTCATAATTTTCCACAAAATTATTTTTCATCATCATCAGACACTTTGTATATTAGAGATAACTCCATTAAATCAAACTTCTGTATATTTTCCTCAAGAACTACAACTTATGAATCTGATATATTTTCCTGAAAATTGCTTGGGTATTTAATAGAATGACGCTTTTTATCTAATCTGCTCATAACACATTTAGGCTGCCAAATCATGTTTAAATCTTTAACTTTACTTTGTTCTGATTATCTGTTTTCTGAGGAAGCACAAAGGCAAATATTCCCAGAGGATTTATAGCCTTTTTCTAAAAAGAAGATCTCTGTCATCTTTAGTTATGTCACAACCTCTAGTGTACAGAGAATACCATCAAGTAGGGCATGTTATGTTATTTTTTAGTAAAAGCTAAAGCAGTATTATGCATCAAATTTTCTGGTTAAAAATTAATAGAAGTATTTCTGAATTAAGATATAAATGCCTTTTTTAGAAAAATGTGAGTCAAATATGTCTATGTTGTAAATATATTAAAATATATTTAAACATTGAAAAACACAGATATCAAGACAAAAACTGAATGATGAAACGAAAGGTATAACATGCAAATGTGTTTTGCTGCATTTATGTCAAACCGTTGTGCTTGCTGTTCCAATTAGACATGGATGTACCAGTCTTCCACATTTGCTCAATTAAATCATAGTTGAAAGGAAAAGTCATAGGTGAATTTGATTACACTTTTTTAAATTACACTACACTTCAGGATGCTGTGTTGTTGTTCCTTCACCTTACCTATGGACCTTTCAATTCTATCTTCAGTGATAATAAACAATTTCTCTATTTCTATCAGATGACTCCAAAGTACACATCAATATCATTGGCAATGGTCTCCTTATTATTTTACTTTAAGTGGAACTTGGTTGGCCTTCTCATCTCAGATAATGATAAAGTCATTCATTTTCTCTCATAATTGAAAAATTAGAGTGAAAAAAAAGGAAATTTGCTTTGCATTTGTTAACATGATCTCAATCAATGAGTTTTCATTCTATCAAAACACTCAAATGTACTACAACCAAATTGTGATATCATCCACAAATATTACTATTTATGGGGAGGGATACAGTATTATTGAATTGAGCTTCAGAATGTGGGAATCTCCAGCCATACAGAGATTATGGGTCACCAAATCAGAGTTGGAATTCCCGGCAAGTAACAGAGACTTAAATCATGGCACATTCTGTGGAACTCTTACATTTCTACACCACGATGGTGAGATTTCTGTCTTTAAAATGTTTGTTCAGCGTGGTACTATCGCAGAAGCACAGATTTACACCTAGTAATGCCAGAGTGGCATTACTTTAACTATGAAGCCTCAACACCTAGTTGTAAAATACTGAGTAACTATTCATCCAATGCCTCATTGCAGTGGCTAATGGAAGAGAAGTTTGACATGGCCTTTAGTGATAATATTCATAACATATACAATGCTGTGTACTCCATGGTCATACACTCCATGAGAAGAATCTGCAACACTTGATAATCAGGCAATAAGCATTCGGAAAGTAGCAAGTACTCACTGCTTAAATGTAGAATTTCTTCCTATTTATCTATTTTTATTGGATATTTTAAGTATTTACATTTCAATGTTATCCCCTTTCCCCCATTTCCAACCCCCTTTCCATGCTTCTATGAAGAGCCTCCAATTCGTACCTACCAACTCTCCCATGAACCCCCTATCATTCTCTCCCATTGTCCATCTCATCCCAATTGTCTAGATTTGTTGAGTATAGGCTTTTACATTAGGATTTGATGCTTTTGAATTTGAACAGTTTCTGTTATGTCTCCTTTTTCATTTCTAATTTTGTTAATTTTGAGATTGTCTCTGTGCTCTGTAGTTAGTCTGGCTAAGTATTTAGGTATAAATTGTATATTTTCTCAAAGAAGTAGCTCCTAGTTTTGTTGACTTTTTATATAGTACATTTTATTTCTCCAAGGTTTATTGCAGACCTGAGATTGAATATTTCCTGCTGTCTACCACTCTTGGGTGTATTTGCTTCTCTTCTTTTTATTTTTTTATTCTAGAGCTTTCAGGTATGGTGTCAACCTGCTAGTGTATGCTTTCTCCATTTTTTGGGGGGGAGTAGGGGGGAGGAAATCAGAGATACAACTTTTCCTTTTAGCACTGTTTTCATTGTGTCCCATAAGTTTTGGTATGTTGTGCTTTCACTTTTAAAATCCTTTAATTTCTTTCTTTCTTTCTTTCTTTCTTTCTTTCTTTCTTCCTTCCTTCCTTCCTTCCTTTCTTTCTTTCTTTCTTTGTTTGTTTCTTTCTTTCCTTCTCTCTCTCTCCTTCCTTCCTTCCTTCCTTCCTTCCTTCCTTCCTTCCTTCCTTCCTTCCTTCCTTCCTTCACCAAGTTATCAGAGAGTAGAGCTTTTTTACAGTGACCATATATATGCAGGCTTTCTGTTGTTTTTCTTGTTATTGTTGACCAGCCTAAGTCCATGATAATTTGACAGGATGCATTGGATTATATCAATCATCTTATATCTTTTGAGACCTGCTTTGGACCATTTATTTGTTCAGTTTTGGAGAAGGTAACATGACGTACTGAGTAGAAGGTATATTCTTTAGTTTTAGAATGAAATGTTTTACACATATCCGTTTATTCCATTTAGTTCATAACTTCTGTTAGTTTCACTGTGTCTCTGTTTAGGTTTTGTTCCCATGATATGTCCATTGATGAGAGTGTGGAATTAAAATTGCCCACTATTTTTGTTTGCGTTACAATGTATGTTTCGAGCTTTAGTAAACTTTCTTTTAGGAATATGTGTTCCCTTGCATTTGGAGCACAGATGTGCAGAATTGAGAGTCCATCTTGACAGATTTTTTTCTTTGATGTATATGAAATAGCCTTCCTTAATTTTTTGATAACTTTTGGTTGAAATTTGATGTTATTCAATATTACAATGACTACTTTAACTTCTTTTTTGGGACCATTTATTTGAAATTTTTTTTCCAGCCTTTCATTCTGAGGTACTTACTATATTTCTCACAGAAGCATGTTTCCTGTACTAAGCAGAATTCTGGGTCCTGTTCATGTATCAAATCTTTTAGCCTATGTTGTTTCCTGTTTTTTTTTTTTTTTTTTTTTTTTTTTTTTTTTTTTTTTTGGTTAGAGGAGGAATTACATCTGTGGCTGTATTCTTTTGGCTTTGTTGAAAGAAGATAATTCTCTTGCTTTTCCAGGATGCAGTATCCTGCCTTGTGATAGAGTTTATCACCCACGATCTTTGTAGGGCTTGATTTGTATTAAGATATTGTGTAAATTTTATTTTGTTATGTAATATCTTGATTTTTACATCTATGACGATTGAGAGTTTTGATGATATAGTATGCTGGCAAGCATTTGTGTCTTTTAGGATCAGTATGACATCTGCCCTTGACCTTCTAGCTTTCCTTTCTCTGTTGAGAAGTCCAGTGTAGTTCTGTTAGGTCTGCCTTTATATGTCACCACTTTTAATAATCTTTCTTAGCTTTATGGATTTGGTGTTTTAACTATTACAAGACAGGAGGAATTTTTTTTGGTCCAATTTACTTGGGGTTCTTTAGACTTCTTGTATGTTAATGGGCATTGCTTTCTTTAAGTTACAAAAGTTTTTTTTCTGTAATTTTTGAAGATATTTTCTGGCCCTTTAGGTTGTGAATCACCTTTCTCTTCTATACTTATTATTCTTAGGTTTGACTTCTCATGATTTCCTGATTTTCCTGGATGTTGTGGGTTGTAAGGTTTGTATTTTGTATTGTCTTTGACTATTCTGCTAATGTTTTCTATAGTATCTTCTGCCCCTGAAATTCTCGCTTCTATCTCTTGTATTTTGTTGCATGCATCATCTATAAGTCCTTATTTCTTTCTTAGGTTTTCTATCTCCATGATTATCTCTCTTTGTGATTTCTTTATTGTTTCTATTTCATTTTTATATCCTGCATGCTTTTGTTCAATTCATTTACCTGTTTGCAGATGTTTTCCTGTAACTCTTTAAAGGATTTTTGTGTTTCCTCTTGAATAGCTGCTATGTGTTTACCTATGTCCTCTTTTGTTTCTTTAAGGAGTTTTACAAAGGAGTTATGTCCGTTGCAATGTCTTCTATCATTATCATGAAATGTGATTTTAAATACAAATCTTGCTTTTCTGGTGTGTTGGGATATCCAGGACTTGCTGTGATGGGATAATTTTATTCTGATCATGCTAGGGTTCCTTGTTTCTTTTGCTGCCATTCTTTCTCTTGCCTCTTGCCATCTGATTATCTCTGATGTTAATTGGTCTTGCTGTCTATGACTGGACCTAGTCCCTCCTGTGGGCCTGTGAACTTGTGATCCTAGAAGTGAGAGCACTCCTAAAAGCATGGTTCTCTCTGGGCATGATATGAGTCTGGAGGACTGTGGGACAGCCTTAGCTCTGTGCACAGTTGCAGGTCAGAAGGCTCCTTTCCCAAGCATCTCCATGGTTTTTGGGCCCTGTGAGCTCCTGTTGGGTATATCTTTGGCAAATAATTGGAGCAAAACTGGGGACTCACATGTGGGCATAGGAGTGAGAGCACTCCTGGAAGACAAACTCTTTTTAGGCCGCTTTCGGGTCTAGAGATTATGGGAGAAGGATCTGTAGAATGTCATCTAACGGATAATGTTTGGTATCTTCAATTGCATAGCCATTTAGAATCTCTCAAATACACACACTTAATTAACCAGGAAATACTTTCCAAAATAGATAGGTTTCTGAACTTTATTTTATAAGAAAAAGGAAATCTAGTGACTGTTATAAATGTGAATGGAAAAATAAGGCACAGTTTGTCAATTAAAATTTGTGGTTTAATACAGAGGTCCTGAATATGCTTCAGCATACACCTTCCAATATTATTCAATACAAAATCTTCCCTCAGGAATTTTCTCTATGATGAAAAGATGATTTTCTATTTATATTCATAAATTATACTGAAATCATTTTAAAGAATGGTTTTCATTAGGATCCCTCATTGACTCTGCTTGCAGTGTTGGCTCTGGGTAATGTACATGGTTTCTGAGAGTAATTAAACAAGAAATAGTGTTGGTATTCCGTTCCTTCTATAAAAATATTTTATATATTTGAAAGTATCTGTCTCGCTTTGTGTATTTATATTTTTGACTGTTTCTGTTTATCTGTGTTTATATTTGTTTTACTTTGTACATGCATGTTTATCTCTTATAAGTGTGTTTTTATATGTATTTATGATTCTTCCTGTATTTTTGAGAGTATGTGTTTTGGTGCACCATTATATAAATTTTGTCAATATTTATATGTGCTTATATGTACTTGTATTTGCATCTCTGTGTAGGTATCTGCCTATTTCTTTGTGCTTGTTTGGCATTTGCCTGCCTCTTTGTCCTTATGTGTGAGTATAAATATATCTCTGCTTTGAATATCATTCTGGGCTCGAGATTATATTTTACATCTCTCCCTCTGTGATGCTGCCTCACTGAATATATATATATATATATATATATATGTGTGTGTGTGTGTGTGTGTGTGTGTGTGTGTGTGTGTGTGTGTGTGTGTGTGTATGTATTTGTATGTGTGCCAGGGTATGTATTTTTGTGTGATTCCATACCTGTGGTTTTTGTTGGTGCATATGTATATCTTTTTGATGTCTGAGTATATACATACATATGTTAATATGTTTGCATATTTGTGTGTAAATAAGTGCATAGTAATATATGTCTGACACAGAAAAAATGTGAGGCTCTGTATGTTTTAATGTGTGTGTGTGTTTGTGTGTTTGTGTGTGTGTTGTATAACTGTGTTTGGTTCTGCATTTAATTCAGTTTGTGTTTGGTAGTCTTTTCTGACAGAAATAAAACTCTTGGAATATTATAACTTCATTTTTTAATATGTTATTTTTTGCTTTTTTTGGATAATTTTTCATTTACATTTTAAATGTTAATTCATTTACCCATTTGTCCTCCAGAAACCTACTATGCCATCTCACTTCCCTTCGCTCCCATGAGGGCACTCTCTAAACCAACCTCCCACTCCTTCCCACCTCTGCACCCTTACATTCCCCTACACTGGGTTATGAAGACTTGATAGGAATAAAGGCCTCTTTTCTCATTGATTCCTGACAAGGCTATCCTTGCCTCATATAGCTGGAGCCATAGGTCCATTCTTGTGTACTCTTGGGGTGGTGGTTTAGTTCCTTGGACCATGGGAGTTCAGGGCGTTCTGGGTTGTTGATATTGTTGTTCTTCTTATGATGTTGCAAACCCCTTCAGATTCTTTCTCTAACTCCTCCATTGGGCACCCTGTTCTCAGTTCAATGGTTGGCTGCGAGTATCTGCCTCTGTATTTGTCAGGCTATGACAGAACCTTTCAGGAGACAGCTATAGCAGGCTTCTGTCATCATGCACTTCTTTGCATCACAACATTGTCTGGGTTTGGTGGCTCTATACTGGATGGATTCTCCAGGTAGCACATTATCTGGATGGCCTTTCCTTTGGTTTCAGTTCCACATTATGTTTCCATATATCCTCCTTTGAATATGTTTGTTCCTCCTTTCAAGAAAGTGTGAAGTATTAACACTTTTGTCTTTTTCTTGAGCTTCAGGTTGCCTCTGAATTGTAACTTGGGTATTCCAAGCATTTGAGCTAATATAGGTTTATCAGTGAGTACCTACCATGCATGTTCTTTTGTGATTGGGTTATCTCACTGAGGATGATATATTCTAGTTTCATCTATTTGCCTTATCCTTTTGTGAAGTCATTGATTTTAATAGCTGAGTAGTACTGCATTGTGAAAATGTAAATGTGTAAATATACATATTCTTCTTTTTTTCCTGCTTTGAAGGACATCTGGGTTCTTTCCAGCTTCTGTCTATTATAAATAAGGCTGTTATGACATGGTGGATCATGTGCCTTTTTTATAAGTTGGAGCATCTTTCAGGTATATTCGAAGGAGTGATATAACTCGGTCCTCAAGTAGTAATATGTCCAGTTTTCTGAAGAAACACGAGACTGATTTCCAGAGTGGTTTTACCAGCCTGACAACCCATCAACAATGGAGGAGTGTTCCTCTTTCTCCACCTCCTGCCTAGAATTTGCTGTCACCTGAGTTTTTGATCTTAGTTTGTGACTGGTGTGAGGTAGAATATCAGAGTTGTTTAGATCTGCATTTCCGTGATGACTAAGGATGCTGAAGATTTCTTGAGATGCTTCCCTGTCATTTGAAATTCCTCAGTTGAGAATTCTTTATTTAGCTCTGTACTCCATTAAAAAATGTTATTTGATTCTTTGGAGTTTAACATCTTGAGTTCTTTGTATATATTGGATATTATCCCTCTATTGGATTTTTGGATGTAGGATTAGGAACAATCTTTTCCCAACTGATTGGGTGGTGTTTTGTCTTATTGAGAGTGTGTGCTTTGCCGTATAGAAACTTGAAATTTTATGAGGTCCTATTTGGTGATTCTTGAACTTACACATAAGCTATCGGTTTTCTGTTCAGGAAATTTTCCCCTGTGCACATGCTTTTGCAGCTTTTACCTTCTTCTTATATTAGTTTCAATGTATCTCTTTTTATGTGGAGGTTCTTGATCCACTCTCCCTACCTATGCAATATAGTATTTGACATCCTAGTCAGAGCAATTAGAAAACAAAAAGAGGTCAAAGGGATACAAATTAGAAAAGAAGTCCAAATGTCACTATTTGCAGGTGATGTTATTAAGTGACCCCACAATATGCCACCAGCAAATTCAGCAAAGTGGATGGATTTAAAATTAACTCAAACAAATCATTAGCCTTCTTCTACTTAAGGAATACAAAAGCTTAGAAAGAAAGTAGGAAAATAACACCATTCAAAATAGTAACAATTAATGTGAAATACTTATGTGTGACTCTAACCAAGCAAGTGAAAGATCTGTATGAAAAGAAATAAGAATCTCTGAAGAAAGAAATGGTCCTGGATTAGCAGGATTAATACATTAAAAATGGTCATCTTGCAGAAAGCAATATACAGATTCAATGCAATCCCCAACAAAATACCAAGTCAATTTTTCACAGAGTTTGAAAGAGCAATTTGCAAATTCATTTGGAATAACAAAAAAAAAATCTGGATAGACAAAACAATTCTCAACAATTAAAGAACTTCTGGGGAATCACCATCCCTGGCCTCCTACAGTATTACAGAGTAACAGTAATAAAGCCTACACAGTATTAGTACAGGGACTGGAAGATAGATCAATTGAATAAAATTGAAGATCTAGAAAAAAACCTACACAATTATGGTCACTTGTTCTTTGACAAAGGATCTAAAACAATCCAGTGGAAAAACAGAGGCATTTTCAGCAAATGCTGCTATTTTACTATACATCAGTATGTAGAAAAAAATCAAACCACTCTACTCCCAATGTCTTGATAAAACTTCAAATCTAAGTGGACAAGGAATCTTCACATAAAACCTATTAATTTCATTTCTCCAAATGTTTTGTTGTGATTTTTCTGTTTCATTCTTTAAATGGCATTGCCTTTACTATGAAAATAGAATACATTTTATGACTTGATAGAACTATATATACATTCTTGTGCAATGCTTGTCTTTTAGATACATTATTATCTGAGAAAATCCTACTTCTCTAATCCTCTTGGGGGCAGAGTGATCATGAAACCTAGAGAAAGATTGAAGGAAGACATTGACATTCTGCACATTCATACTCTCTAACAGTGCCTTAGGATTAAAGTGAAGATAGGACAGTTCACTCTAAACATTTTCCATGGTGGACACTTTCCCTTATATGGAGACATAACTGAGTTGGTCACAGAAAATAGGAAGGTGTTGTGTACTAACTTATTGATTTGTAGTACACAGCAGTAAACACTGTGAATACACTGCATTATATTGATGTGAATCCACCAGGAACCAATTTCTAGGCTCCCATATTATGTTCCTTTTTTCATTTTTAAAATTTTAATAATGCTCTGATGATTTCATGTGTATATAAAATACGCATTCTTTCATATCAGAAATATTATCTGAAATTTAATGAATATAATCTCTTCTTCACCACAGTTGGGTATTCTTTCCTTTAAATTGAACAATATTCTCGTCATCTTACTGTTATTACACAGTATTCTCTTCCCTTATCTTAAATATCTGGAACACCTGTTGATAAAAGTGAGACTAATGTTGCAGTTATGAAACATGAAGATTCCAAATTACTAACTCAGGTCATTATACTCAAGAATGTTTTCCTATATAATAGAAGGACATTTACGAACTTGACACTAATGAACATAATTACAGAAATTTATATTCACAGAAACATCACTTTTTCATAAGCTTGCATACCCCTTTCACACTTGTTTGTAAGAAGAACAAAATTTCAAAGGAACATGCAGACAGCACTAGTATGAGAGACAAAGAAATCCCTATAAAACACATCAAATACGGCTATAAGAGCAACCAAACAAAAGTAAAAAAAAATTCAGTTATACTTGAATATTTTTGGCAATAATCTCTAAAAATATAAATGATATGAAGACTTTTTTATTTTTTTAAGACATTGCTTGGTTTACTGCAGATGATGTAAGACTCATTATGTACAAGTGGAGAACTTTCCTTAATAAAAATGGAGGGAAACATTATAATGTGTAATAAGACCAAAAAAATGAAATTAGATAACAATATCTTTGATGAGTATATAGAATAATTCATTTTTACAATATTTGCTATTTATTTATTTTTACACTCAAGACCTTATTTCCTTCCCAGACCATCTGCCGAGGATTTCACACACCATATATCTTGCTGATACCCTGCACCCAACCACCTGTCTACACAGATGACCCCACCCACCCATACCAGCAGACCTATTAAACTCCTGGGGCCTCCACTCTCCTGAGGATTAGGTGCATCTTCTCTGACTGAACTCTGACCTGGGAGTCTTCAGCTGTACATGAGTTGGAGGCCTCACCTCAGCTAGTATATGCTACCTGGTTGATGATCCAATGTCCAATATATCACCGGGGTCCAGATTAATTGGGAATGTAGGTCCTCCTACAGGGATGCCCTCCTTTTCAACTTCCTCCAGCTTTCCCCTAATTCAAACAGAGGGAACAGCAGCTTCTGTTCTTTGGTTGGGTGTGAATATCTGCATCAGATTCTTTCAGCTGCTTGTTGGGTCTTTTGGAGAGCAGATATGTTAGATCTCTTTTTATGAATACCCCACAGCTTCAGGAAAGGTGTCAGGTCTTGGGGCCTCCCCTTTAGCAGGTACATGCTTTTGGCCTGTCACTAGATCTTCTTTTCCTCAGTTTCTTCTACATTTCCATCTCTGCATTTCTTTTGGACAGGAAGAATTATGAATCTGATCTTTGACTGTACAATAGCATCTCCATCCCTCACTTGATGCCCTGTGTTACTGATGGAGGTCGATTCAATAAGTTTCCTCTCCCCACTCTAGGGCCTTTCAACTAGGGTCTCCCTCCCATTTGAGTCCTGAGAGTTTCTCACTCCCAAGGTCTCTGGTACATTCTGGAGGGTCTTACAAACCTCCTTCCTCCTGAGGTCCCCTGTTTCCATTATTTCTTCTTGCCCTCAGGACTTCAGTCTTTTTCCCTACCCAATACCAGAGCATGTTCCCTTCTGTGACCACCCCAATCCCTTTCCCTCTACGGTCCTTTCCTTGTGGTAGCTTTCTTCCCACTCCCAAGTAGAAGTGAAGCACCCTCACTTGAGCCCTTCAGCTTGTCGAGGTTTTTGAGTTCTGTGAACTGTATCTTGTGAACTATATCTTGAATATTCCACAATTCTTTTTGGCTAGTATCCACTTACTAGTTATTCCTATTGTATATGTCCTTTTAGGTTGGAGTTACCTGAATCAATATGACATTTTTTAGCTCCATTCATTTGCCTATAAATCTCAGGATTTCCTCACTCTGAATAGCTGAGTAGTATTCTATTGTGGAAATGAACCACATTTTCTGTATTCGTTTTCTGTTGTGGGATATAGAATTACATTATTTTTCATAAACTTTAAGAAATGGATGTTAATCAAGCCCAAATACATTCAACGTTAAAGAAATAAAACAAGTGATAGAAACGGAATACAATATTGATATTACCACATTTTCTTTCACAAACCTACTGACAGCACTATATATAATATATACAGAGAAAATTATTACTATTGAACATCAGAAATAATGAGAAGTAGTTTTGCTTGTTAATGTTTTTATCCAACCAACATTAGGTTTTAGAGGCAGAGGTTTGATAATCACTGTTTCTTTCCAGTCTGCCCTATATTCTGATTCCAAACCTACCATGTGTTATATGGAAATATTACCTTAACATAAATTAACAAGAAGCAAAAAAGTATTTCATTTTCTTTACTCTAACTCAAAATAGTCTTTAAAACATTGCAAAATGTTAACATAGATTTAAAGAAAATGAAGGGGATAAAGAAAAAATAGGTACAAGGGGGAAACTACTTAATTAGGAGTATTAATCTATTGATACTTCATGGTAATACCCTGTTTCAGCAATATGAAATACATAGAAAGAATTCTTTAAATCTTCAAATAAAATTAAACAATCTCATTTTTTCCAGCCTTTTCCAGTATTTTCAGCCACTGTAGACCATTTTATCCTCATGTAACACTTCATATTCAAAGTAACTACACATAACTTTATCATTTCCAACAATATTAAACCAGTGTCTGCATATTCCACCATGTTTTTCTATACAATTTCTCATGCTTTGCAATGCTAATTTATTTGAGGTCATATTTGTTTTCAGTGACTTAAGAACATATTATTCCTGTTTCAAATATCTCTAAATACTCACTTGCTTATCTGTTGCTTTAAGTAAACTTTGATTATAAGAAAAGTGAGTAGGAAGTGGTGCTTTATGTCTGGCTTATAATCATAGAAAGACAAGTATGGATATCTGGAGACTGGAACTAGGGCATAGATCTTAAAAGAACACTATTTACTGGCTATGATGCCCACAGTGAGATAAGCACACCTATATCAATTACAAATTAAGAAAACACTTCAAACGTATGAGGACAGGCTAGGGTTGGCTGAGAAAATATCCCAATTAAAGTTCCCTCTTTTTGTTCACAGTGCTTAGTTCCAATTGAAAACAGTTAACTAAAAAATTCACCAGATTTCAATTGCTAGTTTTCATAAAGAGCTCACTATCATCTCTTCTTTTTTTCTGAATTACTAGGCATTCAGAATTTATGTAATATTTCTTCAATGTATTTCCAATATTCATAGCTGGTTCTTAAAAATGGATAGAGTTAAATGTCAATCAGTTGATGACATAAAAGCTCATTGAAATCCTAATACAATGATACAAAACATAAAATAAATAGCTAAAATTCATTATCAGTATGTGTCTATTTTTTTTCAAATGTCATCTTCTGTGTGCATTGCAGATTGTAGTCGTGAACTCTGAAATTTCTGGAAGAGGGGAATGGCAGTGTGCAGCCCCTGCCCTGAAAATGAATTTTCTAAGTGAGTGTTTGCTGCTCTGATAAATCCTGCAAATATATATTACTCTTGTGCCCCATTAGCATTATGAAGTCAAATAAAAAACAACTGCAATACAAAATACATCACTTTTGTAATTTACTTGTTTTAGATATAAAAATTATTAACAAAATCCTACCAAAAACAAACAGATATACCTTGTGCCTTGACTCATATATTAACTTATTGAAAATTCGTGGCAGGTTACATTTTTACAAAGAAATACTTTAGGAAGTAAAACAGCAAAATGAGAGAATTCTCCACAAGATCTTCCCAATAATTAATCTAATGTAAAATTATATGTATATTAGATTTTAGCCATAATTTGAAAAGAATTAAATTGGTCATATTACATCAATATATCTGTCCTATACATGGTTATACATACCAGGTACTCATAAGAGCCCATGATGAACTGAATGTAATAAGATATCTACTGGACTAGGCAATGAGACTGCTAGGTAAAAAAAAATCCATGTTCTCTCTCAGATTAATATAGAACTCAAAAGTATTTGAATATTTATGAGAAACTCCTAAGTATAAAAAATTCTGAGGGCCATGTTCAAATCCAGATGTGATATGAATCCAGAAAGTAGGGGATAAGAGTTAACCCATGATTTAGAATACATGACTAGTCTCGTATTCAGCGTATTACAAACCACACCCATTATTAAGATAATAATTTCAGGTTGGCAAAATGCAAAAAGTTTATGGTTAGCTTTTCAATTATTTTGTCTTTCATTTTATATGATGAATTAAAGTTATTAAATGACATATTGTGCCTGTGAGATCGTTCAACAGTTAAATCATATATTGCTAAGGCTTACAATCTGAGTTTATTCCCATGATGCATGAAGTAGAACCAAGGAACCAACTCAGAAAATGTCTTTTGAAGTCATGCACCAACATTACACTGTACTCGAAAATAATTTTTAAAAGTATACTGAGTGGTTGGGGATTTAGTTCAGTGGTAGAGTGCTTGTCTCGCAAGTGCAAGGCTCGGTCCTCAGCTTTGAAAAAAAAAGTATACTGAAATAGTTTTAGATGTAAAAACAAAAAAAAGAATTAATAGTTAAATGAATGAAATCCACAAAAAGTCCATAAACTACTATATTAACTGTTTATGTGTATGGGATGGGTAATACATGTACAGGTACACATAACAACAAATAATACCACTAGATTTAGGTTTACACGCATTTGTGAGACACCGGAGAGGAGTGCTGCAATTTGAACTCAGTTTCTCTACTAGATGAAAATATTCTATTTATAGCTAAACTAACTTCTTCGGCATTTAGCTAACTTGTCAAATAAGAGTTCTCTGCAAAAACATTGTTCTAGATAAAAATTCTGAAAACCAAAGAAGCATATAAACATTCGCTGAAATGACATAAAAATTAAGATCAATTAAAATTACAGTTCATATTGTAGCCATGATGGAAATTAAAATTTAGGAATGGGATGCTATTGCTTAAGCATGTGTGTTTTTCTGTGAATGGGTTACCTTAGTCAGAATGATATTTTCTAGTTCGGTCTATTTGCCTATGAATTTCATGAAGTCATTGTTTTTAATAACTTAGCAGATTAGAGAAAGGATTGGAAGAGCTGAAGGGGCTTGTAACCCCATGAGAACAACAATGCCAAGCAACTAGAGCTCCCAGGTACTAAACAACTACCCAAAGACAATACATGGAGTGACCAATGGCCCCAGCTCAGTATGTAGCAGAGGATGGGCTTCTTGGACATCAATTAAATGAGAGGCCCTTGGTCCTGCCAAGGTTGGACACCGCCCCACCTAGTGTAGGGGAATGTCATGTGGGTGGTAGGCAGGGAGGGGTACACCTATATAGAGGAAGGAGAGAGGAATGGGATAGGGGGCTTATATTCAGGCCACTGGGAAAGGGAATAACTTTTGAAATGTTAATTTTAAAAATAAACTCATAAAAAGAAAGAGAGAAAAAAGAGAGCCAAACCATCTGGGTTACTACTTTTGCTCAAGGATTACTATGCTATATTGCTAATTCTGTTTGGAAATACTGATTTCATTCTTCAGTACATTCACAGATGCTGATACACATAGGAACAGAAATGAGGCAAGGATGAAAATGCTCAGCATTCCAAATGAGGAATGGAACCATGTGAAGTACTTCTTAATACAAAGTATCTACAGAGGTTTTTGTTTTGTTTTGTTTTGTTTTCTGTTTGTTTGTTTGTTTTTTCCATCAGTGCTAAAATTAGTGCATCTCAGAAACAATAACCAGAACTTTTGTTTACTTATTGCCAGTGGAAGATACATCTGTGAGTTTATTTCTTTAATGTTTTCAAGTTTTCAAACATTAATGATTTATTACCTCTCATTCTCCACTGTCTGCTTATAAATTATGAGAGGAGTCACCTAAATTAAATAATGCAATTCTTACTTTTACATGGACACATACATTTAAATATGTAAACACACACGATCATCCTGTTCACTTTAATGTTGTTTCTATATCAATGGCTTTGAGACAGTTAATTCTCCAGTACCTATTAAGGTATTGTCCCAGTAAAGTCAGAGTCTCAATGTGTCATAGGGAAAAATTCATAAAACAGTCAATGAAACTCAGGAAATAGTGAGTATAAGGTTTTGCATTTGCAAAATATAGCTAACACTATTGTCGGTTATGAAGTTATCTTCTCTGACTTCAATAATCTATCCTATATGTACTTAGAACAAAAATAATTTTGAAAATCTTTGCTTTCTGATAACCTTATAAATGATATAATCAATGAAGTTAAATAGATAAAGAAATACTTGCTTGGTTTTATTTTTCCTTACATCTTTATGAACATTATGAATTGAAAGCAATGGTGTGCGGCAGTGTCCTTGAAATGACATTGTCAGCATCAAAGGCAGAATTGCAATGCTTCTGTCAACACTTACTTGAACTACCTTGTCAATAATGTTTTGAAAGTATCACTAACTAAACATTTCTTGGATATCAGATATTGATCAGTGTGAGAATTGTCCAGAATACCAGTATGCCAACACAGAAAACAACAAATGCATTCAGAAAGGTGTAACTTTTTCCAAGCTATGAAGATTCCTTGGGGATGGTTCTTGCCTTAGTAGCCACCTGTTTGACTGCATTCACATCTGAGGTATTTTGGGTCTTTCTGAAGCACCGTGACACTCCTATTGTGAAGGTCAATAATAGAATCCTCAGCTACATATTAATCACGTCATTCATGTTTTATTTTCTGTGCACCTTTTTCTTCATTGGCCATCCTAACAGAGGTACCTGTATCTTACAGCAAATCACATTTGGAATTGTATTCACTGTGGCAATTTCCACAGTTCTGGCCAAAACAAATACCAGGGCTTTCAAAGTCACTGACACAGGAACAAGTTTAAGAGACTTCCTGTTATTGATGGCACCTAACTACACTGTTCTCACATGTTCCTATTGCAATGTATTCTGTGTGCAATTCGGTTAGCAGTTCCTCCTCCCTTTGTTAATATTAATGAATATTCTGAGCATGGCTATATCATCATTGTGTGCAACAAAGTCTCAGTTACAGCATTCCACGTTGTTCTGGGATACTTTACCTGCCTGAGCTTTGGAAGCTTCACTATTTCTTTTTTGGCAAAAAATCTGCCTGACACATTCATTGAAGACAAGTTCTTGACCTTCAGCATGCTAGTAATCTGCAGTGTCTGGGTCACCTTCTTCTCTGTCTACCATAGCACCAAGGGATGGGTCATGGTTGCTGTTGAGATCTTCTCCATATTGGCATCGAGTGCAGGGATGCTTTGATGTATCTATGTAGCCAAAATCTATACCACTTTAATTAAACTAGACAGAAAATCAGTCCAAAATATCAGGGAGAAATCATATTTCTGAACAAAGATTACAGGATTTGGTCGAATGTAAATTTGGTTCAAAATAACCAAATATTCACTTACAGTGTGTGTACCTAGTTTTAGAATAACTCTCAATGATTTCTTAGTAATGTCTAGAAGTATTATGTCTACCAATCTTGCATAGATTGTACATAAAATCTTGCACTCATTCACCTTTTTAGCTTTTTTCTGAGAGAATGAAAATTATCAAATTATTACTAGTTTATTCAACATTTTGCTTTGATGGAGATCTCCCACCCCAATAACTTCAATTAAGTTTGATAATATAGTCCAATCTATAACCTTTTTTAGAAAAAAGTTCCAGGACAGATAGGAATTATACATAGAAACCAAAAATCAAATCAAAAAATCAATCAGACAAAAACAAACAAACAAACAAACAAAAAGGAATCAACAAAGATGAAATCAGGACACATTTTCTGTTTTCCAGTAGGAGCATACACATGACAGAATACTGTCTCTTTTTTTACAGTTGCTTTTCAAACAATTGGTCAATAGTCTAATATGGAAGTGGTCTTTTACTGATCTCAAGTAAAAATATTGCAACCACTAATGGACAGAAGCTGGTAAATATTAAGGATGAATGAAGGAATAGTTGGAAGATCCTGAGAAGGAAGGGAACCCATAGGAAGACCAGAATTTTCAACTAATCTGGACAACTAAAAAATCACAGACACTGACCCACTAACCAGGCACCAAACACCAGCTGATAAAAGGCCAGAAACACATAAGCAACATAGGGCTGCTTGGTCTTGACTCAGGGAGAAAAGACACACCTAAACCCTGAGAGACTTGAGAACCAAGGAATTGGGAAGGTCTGGGGTTTGGAGAAGTGAGGACTTCTTGGAGATGTGAGAGGAAGTATGTGATGAGGAAGAGTCAGGCAGCAAACTTGGAAGAGAAAAATGAGTGCATTGAAAAAAATATTAAAGAATTAAAAATTGATCTAAATTAAATAGGCTTGAAAATACCTTAACACACTATTATATTGTAGTTATGGAAGTGATAGTTAAAACTCCTGATTTTGTTATTTACCTAATTTTTGTCAGAGAATTACCTTTGTGTGCAGTTCTGATTAAGGTCTTCAATTCACAAAATTCTGCAACGATGCATTTGGAGCAAGATTATTTGAATATGCTGCTTCTTAGAAAATGAATTTTCCAAAAGGACAACTGAGAGTTTGCAGCTGACTAAATCCTTCACATTTTTCAATTCTCCTGGCACATTGGTAAACTGTATGTGTGAAAATGCATCAGTGTTAACAAAATAATCATTTCCCTAAGTTAGTCTGCATAGAAAGATGATCATTAACAATATCCATTTAAAGAACACATTCTGCAATTACATCTCCATTTTACTCATGGAAAATTAATGGAAGATATAACTTAAAAAAATGATGTTTAAATTGTAGTTTAAACCCTGTGGGAGAGAGAGCTCACCACCAGGACAGGTGGGTACTCTTGAGACTGCAGGGCAGTAGAGACTGCCAGTATGGCCCACCCTGCCCACATCCCTGGCTCAAGAGGAAACTGTATAGGGCATCTGGAAACAGGAACTCAAGGCTGCTGTCCAGACAGCACCCGGATCTGAAGGGATCTGGTCTAAGAGCTCCCTGCACTCAAATCCCATGGGAGGGAAAGCTAGACCAGCGCAGGGACAGACATGGCTGGGAAGCCAGAAGAGACTACTCTCTGCCCACATTTCTGACTCTAGAGGAAAATGCCTAGCGCCATCTGGGCCCCCTGTGCACAGGGTCCCAAGCAAAGGCAGGGCAGGACCTTCTGGTTGCTGCCATCATGGAGAGCTGACTCACAGCTGAGAAGCAACTTCAGGCCGGAGATCAGAGGTAAGACCAACGTTTCTGCTCCAAATGACCTGCCTGGTGGACTCAGGACGCACGCCCACAGGAATATCTGAAGACCAGTAGACAAGAAAGACTACACACCTGAAAGCAGAGCACTCTGTTTCCATAACTGAAAGAGAACAGGAAAACAGGTCTACAGCACTCCTGACATACAGGCCTATAGGACAGTCTAACCACTGACAGAAATAGCAGAACAAGGTAACACCAGAGACAAACTGATGGCAAGAGGCAAGGGCAGGAACCCAAGCAACAGAAACCAAGACTATGTGACAACATGAGAGCCCAATTCTCCCACCAAAACAAACACTGAATGTCCAAACACACCAGAAAAACAAGATCTAGAAATAAATTCACATTTGATCATGAAGATGGAGGATTTCAAGAAAGTCTTAAAGAATTCCTTAGACAAAAATAAACAAGCAGAAGCCTATAGGGAGGAAATGGAAAAATCCCTGAAAGAAATACAGGAAAACACAAACAGGTAAAGGATTAAAAATGGAAATAGAGGGATAAAGAATGCACAAAGGGAGACAAACATGGATATAGAAAACCAAAGGAAGAGACAAGGAGACGTATATAAAAGCATCACCAAAAGAGAGCAAAACATGGAAGAGAGAATCTCAGGAGGAGGAGATTCCATAGAAATTGTCGACACAACTGTCAAAGATAATGTAAAACAGAAAAAGCTACTGGCCCAAAACATACAGGAAATTCAGGACACAATAGGTAGTTCAAACCTAAGGATAATAGGTATAGAAGAGACTGAAGACTCCCAACTAAAAGGATCAGTAAATATCGTCAACAAAATCATAGAAGAAAACTTCCCTAACCTAAAGAAAGAGATACCTATAAGCATACAAGAAGCCTGCCAAACTCCAAAGACTTTGGACCAGAAAAGAAACTCCTCCCTTCACATAATAGTTAAAGAACCAAATGCACAAAACAAAGAAAGAATATTAAAAGCAGTAAGGAAAAAAGATCAAGTAACATATAAAGGCAGGCCTATCAAAATTACACCAGACTTCTCACCAGAGACTATGAAAGTCAGAAGATCCTGGAAAGATGTCATACAGACCCTAAGAGAAGACCAGCCAAATGCCAGCCCAGGTTACTGTATCCAGCAAAAGTCTCAATTAACATAGATGGAAAAACCAAGATATTCCATGACAAAACCAAATTTACTCAATTTCTTTCTACAAATCCAACCCAACAAAGGATAATAAATAGTAAGCCCAACATAAAGAGGAAAGCTACACCCCAAACAAAGCAAGAAACTAATCGTTTTGCAACAAAACAAAGAGAAGACAAGGACAAACATAAACTAACATTAAAACACGAATATAACAGGAAGCAACAATCACTATTCCTTAATATCTCTCAACATCAATGGACTCAATGCCCCAATAAAAAGACAGAGATTAACAAAATGGATACACAATGAGGACGCAGCATTTTGCTACCTACAGGAAACACAACTCAGAGACAAAGACAGATAATACCTCAGAGTAAAATGCTGGAAAAGAACTTTCCAAGAAAATGGTCTGAAGAAGAAAGCTGGAGTAGCCATTCTAATATCGAATAAAATCGATTTTCAACTAAAATTCATCAAAAAAAAGATTTGTACAACAAGAACTTCAAGACTCTGAAGAAAGAAATTGAAGAAGATCTCAGAAGATGGAAAGATCTCCCATGCTCATGGACTGGCAGGATTAATATAGTAAAAATGGCCATTTTACCAAAAGCGATCTACAGATTCAATGCAATCCCCATCAAAATACCAATCCAATTCTTCAAAGAGCTAGACAGAA